>NW_026909199.1:0-120556 GCF_033115175.1 Lepus europaeus
AATCAGGTGTTGCGGGCAGGCCCCGGGGGCAGGCCCTGCTGAGTCCCCGAGCGCCACCTGGGTTCCTGCCACCACCCTTGGGCCGGGATGTGGTGCCACCTTGTGCGTAGAAGCCCTGCACACAGGCAAGAAGCCCCTAGGCCCGCGGGCGCGCCCGACCCTGGAGCCCCCTGGCTGGCTGCAGCCACAGGGAACGGGGGTTCTGAGTTGGCAGCCCCCATTCCCGAAGCATCCACGGGCAGTTCCCCGAAGGGCTGACACCGGCTGCGCCTCAGCAGCCAGACAACCTCCCTCCCTCTGGTCGGGCACTGCAAGCCACACAGCCACTTGTGTCCCCTTTGTCCCTGGAGGCCGCAGCGCGTTTTGGGTTTTGGCGCGGACGGGCCCCTCTCGGCTTCCGTAGTCCATTTGCCCTGGAGCCTGCCAGACCCCTGGCCCCAGAGGCGGGCCCTGCTGAGTCCCCGAGCGCCTCCTGAGTTCCTGCCACCACCCTTGGGCCGGGATGAGGTGCCACCTTGTGCGTAGAAGCCCTGCACACAGGCAAGAAGCCCCCCAGGCCCGCGGGCGCGCCCGACCCTGGAGCCCCCTGGCTGGCTGCAGCCACAGGGAACGGGGGTTCTGAGTTGGCAGCCCCCATTCCCGAAGCATCCACGGGCAGTTCCCCGAAGGGCTGACACCGGCTGCGCCTCAGCAGCCGGACAACCTCCCTCCCTCTGGTCGGGCACTGCAAGCCACACAGCCACTTGTGTCCCCTGTGTCTCTGGAGGCCGCAGCGCGTTTTGGGTTTTGGCGCGGACGGGCCGCTCTCGGTTTCCGTAGTCCATTTGCACCCGGAGCCTGCCAGACCCCTGGCCCCATGGGCGGGCCCTGCTGAGTCCCCAAGCGCCTCCTGGGTTCCTACCACCACCCTTGGGCTGGGATGAGGTGCCACCTTGTGCGTAGAAGCCCTGCACACAGGCAAGAAGCTGCACACACCCACTCCTGAAGCCCACTGGGGCAGTCCAAGGGCGAGGAGCTCGGAGCTCGGTCAGGGCTGTCCCAGCAGAACTTTTTGAGGGTGGACGGACACGCCCGCGGGCAATCAGGTGGTGCGGGCAGGCCCCGGGGGCAGGCCCTGCTGAGTCCCCGAGCGCCACCTGGGTTCCTGCCACCACCCTTGGGCCAGGATGAGGTGCCACCTTGTGCGTAGAAGCCCTGCACACAGGCAAGAAGCCCCCCAGGCCCGCGGCGCACCCGACCCTGGAGCCCCCTGGCCGGCTGCAGCCACAGGGAACGGGGGTTCTTTGTTGGCAGGCCCCATTCCCGAAGCATCCACGGGCACTTCCCGAAGGGCTGACACCTGCTGCGCCTCAGCAGCCAGCCAACCTCCCTCCCTCTGGTCGGGCACTGCAAGCCACACAGCCACTTGTGTCCCCTGTGTCCCTCCCTGGAGGCTGCAGCGCGTTTTGGGTTTTGGAGCCGGCGGTCCCCCTCAGCTTCCATCTTCTACTGCTATCCTAGGCTATAGCTGAGAGCTGGATTGGTAGAGGAACATCCAGGAGTAGAATTAGTGCCCATATGGGATACCGGCGCTTCAGGCCAGGGCCTTAACCTGCTGTACCACGGCGCCAGCTCTTCGATTCTTCTGTAAGTTTCCACTAGAACCATGTAAAACATATTGAAGCTATGACAATAACAAAAATTGAAACCAATGTGCATTCAGCTCAGATGGCTTTAAATCTTGCAGCCATGCTCAATTTGTCCTGATTCTGAATTATATTTCTTTATGCTTTTCCAACCTAACTAAATCTTATAAACATCTTAAAATACAATGTAGGCCGGAACCGCAGCTCACTAGGGTAATCCTCTGCCTGCGGTGCTGGTACCCTGGGTTCTAGTCCCGGTTGGGGTGCCAGATTCTGTCCCGCTTGCTCCTCTTTCAGTCCAGCTCTCTGCTGTGGCCTGGGAAGGCAGTGGAGGATGGCCCAAGTCCTTGGGCCCCGCACATGTATGGGAGACCAGCAGGAAGTATCTGGCTCCTGGTTTCGGATTGGCACAGCGTGCCAGCCGTAGCGACCATTTGGGGGGTAAACCAATGGAAGAAAAACCTTTCTCTCTCTCTCTGCCTGTTTCTAACTCTGCCTGTCAAAAATAAATACAATGTGAAAGAAGCTGAGGAATAAACAACTTACTGGCAACATATTCTTTTTTGTTAGTCTTGGGTACATGAAGATTTCTCCAGGATCTTATCTGCAAGAGAAATTATTCAGAGAGAGTGGTGAGACAAATAGTCTAGATTCTCCCTAGATTCCATTGTGCTAGCAAGATCATGAAGGAAAGGCATAGAGACAAATGGGCATATTAGCTGGGCAACAGAAATAAAGTACCCGCCCTATGGGGGAATATAGGCTTTACACATGGGAAGAGCAGCAAGGCCCTGAAAGAGCACACACAACTCTACCAATCCCTCAGGTTAAACAGAAACTATTGTTAGGCTAATTAAAATATTCATTTGTTACCAATTCTGTAAAAAAAAAATAATCAGTGCCAGGGCCATCACTGTGGGGTAGTGAGTAAAGCTTCCTGCTGCAGTGTGGGCATCTCACATGGACACCAAATTGAGTCCTACCTGCTCCACTTCTGATCTAGCTCTCTGCTATGGACTGGGAAAGCAGTGGATGAAAACCCAAGTCCTGGGACCAGCACTGTGGCACACTGGGTTAATCTTCCACCTGCAGGACTGGCATCCCACATGGGCACTGGTTCTAGTCCCAGTTGCTTCTCTTCCAGTACAGCTCTCTGCTGTGGCCCGGGAGGGCAGTGGAGAATGGCCCCGGTGCTTGGGCTCCTGCACCCATGTGGGAGACCAGAAAGGGTCACCTGGCTCCTGTCTTCAGGTTGGCGCAGCTCCAGCTATGGTGGCCATTTGCAGGGTGAACCAATGGAAGGAAGACCTTTCTCTTTGTCTCTCTCTCTCACGGTCTATAACCCTTCTGTGGTGACTGTTCCTCACCACTGCCGGAGAATTAGGCAGGCTGCCCACGGCTTGCCTTAACCGAGGAGGGGAAAGTGCGCCACCTGCCACTCAGCCTTCCCCAAACCCAGGGGACAATCAGGCGCGGTGTGGAGCCCAGTCGAAGCAGGGTCTCACTTTATTGTAAAAGAGAGGTTGTATAGGCAGGCGCCGTGGCTTACCAGGCTAATCCTCCACCTTGCGGCGCCAGCACACCAGCTTCTATTCCCGGTTGCCCCTCTTCCAGGCCAGCTCTCTGCTATGGCCCGGGAGGGCAGTGGAGGATGGCCCAAGTCCTTGGGCCCTGCACACGCATGGGAGACCAGGAGAAGCACCTGGCTCCTGGCTTCAGATCAGAGAGATGTGCTGGCCGCAGTGGCCACTGGAGGGTGAACCAACGGCAAAAAAGGAAGACCTTTCTCTCTGTCTCTCTCTCTCTCTCTCTCTCTCTCTCACTACCCACTCTGCCTGTCAAAAAAAAGAGAGGTGGTGTATATAGCTGAGGTACAGGTTGGATGGTACAGAGTGGATGAGGGCATGTGGGCAAGGGGTGGGGTGTTGTGATGCAAAAGGGCCTTAGCAACTCCTATTGTACCACCTTAATGATCCTTAGGGAGAAGCACCCTGGGGCTGGGGTGTTTGCTACCAGGGAATTGAAACTTAAAGACAGGTTTTCAAATTTGAGGCAGGCTCAGGAAGTTCCTCTAGGCCTTTCCGGATTCAGCTTCCCCCACACCCTACCTGTCAAATGAGGGGAGGGGAGGGGAGGGGAGGGAAGAGGAGGAGAGGGGAGAGAAGACCCAAGTCCTTGGGTCCCTTGCACCAACATGGGAGATTTGGAAAAAAATCTCCAGGCTCCTGGCTTCAGATTGGCCCAGCCTCAGCCAATGAGGCCATTTGGGGAGTGATCAGCAGATGTAAAACCATCTCTCTTTCTGCCTCTGCCTCTCTGTAACAGCCTTTGAAATAAATAAATAAATAAATCATAAAAAAAGTCACTGCCTAAATAATTTATACTATTCATCAGGATTGTCCAATTAATTAGCAGTACACCAAAAAGAAACCTGTTTTCATTAGTATCTATATTACACAGAAAATTACTCAGGCAATACTAACTGTTTTCCTTGCAGCATCTCTCGTTTTTATGTATCTAAAATTCCATTAAAGTATACAGCTCAAAGTTAGTTTTTGGCCACAATTATATGTATAGGAAAAATCGACATAATATATCTATTACAGCTTTCTTTAACTGTTCAATGACACTCCTCTCTGTATACAAACCTTGATAGAATTCTTCTCCACAGGGACCCCTGACATTTTCCAGTTCACTTTTGTTCTAGCCCATGAGACAACAGTCAATATGATACCAACATAATTTGAAAAGTATTTTGCCTTTGGGAGTTTGCCTTCTTGTACAGTAATCATGTGGAGCAGCCTGAGACTTGCCTGTTGGACACATGGGGCCTAGGTCACAGGCTGCACAAACCAGACATTGGAAGCGTAGGCATCATGATACACTAGGTTAAGCTACTTCTCTGGACATACCACATTTATATCAGAGTGCTTGGTGTGTCTCCTGGCTATTTCAGACCTCCAAACCAACTTACTTCAAGTATTTTTTTAAGTTATTTTTTAAAGTTTTAGTTATTTATTTAAAATGCATAGTTACAGAGACACAGAGACAGAGAGAGAGGTCTTCCATTTGCTGGTTCACTCCCCAGGTGGCTGCAATGGCTAGAGCTACACTGATCCAAAACCAGGAGCCAGGGGCTTCTTCCAGGTCTCCCTCCCACACAGGCACAAGGGCCCAAGGCCATGGGCCATCTTCTACTTTCTCAGGCCATAACAGAGAGCTGGATTGGAAGCGGGCAGCCAGAACTCAATCTGATGCCCATATGGATTGCTGGCAATGCAGGTGGTGACTTTACTCATGACACCAACAGCACCGGCACCACAAGTGTTCTTTTGAGTCAACAGGTCATGGTGCAAAAACTTGGATTTTTGCCATCTGCATGGAAACCCACATGGAGTCCCTGCATCCTGGCTTTCATAGATAGCACCCTGGCTGTTGTGGGCTTTTGCAGAGTGATCAGGCAGCCTTGGTTGGCAGTGTTCATATTTTTAAATATTTCACTTTTCTAGATTTTTGAGTCCGTATTCTGAGTCCTATTGCTTCTTTATTACCAAGAATTCCAAGACCTAACTCAGCATGGGTGCTATGGATAGCATGATGTGAGAGTTAAGATGAGGTGAGAGAACTCCCAGCATTGTATCTAGTTAGCATACCTTAGAAATAGTGGCAGTCTGTAGAAGTTACAAATCTACCTACCAGAGTGGTGGGACATTTAGGGGATTTTAATGATTTCCCAAAATTTATTACAAGGAAAAATGGTAACATGGTTAAGGGCTTGCTTCCCATGATTCCTAACCATCTTCATCTTCCTGCACTACACACCCTCACCCATCACTCCCATCCATCCATGATCCATACCCACCCTGCCATGGCTTGCCTGGGCCACAGCTGGGTGCCCAGCCATGGCTGTGGGAGGGAGCTCCAATAGGAGAATAGCAGCTGTCCTAGGCACCTGATCACAGCTGGGGGAGGGACATGGATAGCAGAGCACCACCACTCCAGTGGGCCCGGTGGGTGCTTGCCTGTGCTAAGGGTGGAGACTAAGCCCCGACCTCCCTGTCCCCAGTTTTGGGCTTGCCAGAGTACACCTGTGAAATGCATGTCAGTAGAGAATTGTGGTTACCAACGAGTGAGGGGAGAAATGGTGGGGTAAGGACAAAGGAGATACATTGGTCATGGGGCACAAAGTTTCCAGTAGACAGGAGAAATGAGTCTACAGCTGTACTGCAAAGCATGGAAACTACAATGCTGTATTTCATATTTCAGCTTGTTAAGAGAGGCTTTTGAAAGTACTCACCATACAGTATAGGAGGTGATGAATGAGTTATTCTGATTAGACAATTCCAGAATTAACACTCATCAAATGATTGCGTTGTATTCCACAGGTATCTATAGCTATTTCTCAGTTGAATAGTTTAAAAAGGCAAGATTGGCTGGCGCCATGGCTTAACAGGCTAATCCTCCGCCTTGCAGAGCTGGCACACCGGCTTCTAGTCCTGGTTGGGGCACCGGATTCTGTCCCGGTTGCCCCTCTTCCAGGCCAGCTCTCTGCTATGGCCCAGGAAGGCAGTGGAGGATGGCCCAAGTCCTTGGGCCCTGCACCCGCATGGGAGACCAGGAGAAGCACCTGGCTCCTGGCTTCGGATCAGAGAGATGTGCTGGCTGCAGCGGCCATTGGAGGGTGAACCAACGGCAAAAAGGAAGACCTTTCTCTCTGTCTCTCCCTCTCTCACTATCCACACTGCTTGTCAAAAAAAAAAGAAAAGGCAAAAAGATTACCAGGCTACACTAAAAAAGCTAGGAACAATACAATGTGTATTAATATAAAGAGAAATGTTTAATGATTTCACAGTAGGACAAAAATGATTCTTGAAGATTTGTTAAATTGAAAGGCAGAGTTAGAGAGAAGAGATATAGATCTTCCATCCACTGGTTCACTCTCCAGATGGCCACAACAGACAGAGCTGTGCCAATCCAAAGCCAGGAAGCACAGGCTTATTCTGGGTCTCATATGTGGGTGCAGGTGTCCAAGTACTTGGGTCATCTTCTGCTGCTTTTCCAGGCACATTAGCCAGGAGCTGGATTGGAAATGGAGCAGCTGGGACTTGAACCTGGGCCTGTATGGGATGCCAGTGCTGTAAGCTGCAGTTTATCTTGGTTTAACACGGCAGTGCCCCCCCCCAAAAAAAAAAAAAAAAAAAACAGGTCAGGGATACAAAGAGTTCAAAAGCTGAATGATGAAAACAATACATATAGAAGGGGCTGGGGCCACGGCTTAGAGGGTAAAGCCACCCTTCTGCAGTGTTGGAATTCCACAAGGGCACCACTTCAAGTCCCACCTCCAGTGCTGGCATCCCATATGGGCACCGGTTTGAATCCCGATTGCTCCACTTCCAATCTAGTTCTGTTATGCCCTGGAAAAGCAGTAGAAGATGGCCCAAGTCTTTGGGCCCCTGCTCCTATGTGGGGGACCTGGAAGAAGCTCCTGGCTCTGGGTCGGCAGAGCTCTAGCTGTTGCAGCCAACTAGGGAGTGAACCATTGGATAGAAGACCTCCCCCCCCCTCTCTCTCTCTGCTTCTCTGTGCGTAACTGACTTTTAAATAGAAAAATAAATCCTTAAAAAACAAATGTGTAACTGTTCATATAGATAGGCTCAAAGGGATCACATAAACAAGATCAAGTGTCTACTAATAACAATAGATAGAATTAAAAAGGAGAGAATGATCCAACATGGAAAGCAGGCCACACAGCAGACTCATAGAATGACACATGCCCTAAACAGCACAATGACATCAGCATCTAGCTAAAAATCCCATGAGAGCATTTTAGGCATGGAAATCCAAGACAGTGTAGAAAAAAGAAAATCTACATAAATGATCTCTGTGAGTGAGACCCCAGTGGAAAGAAGAGGACATCAAAGGAGGTACCTTTTTCAGAAGGCTAGAGAGAACTTTCCACTTTTCTTATGGCCCTGTCTACATAGTAACAGAGTTTGTGGACTCAAAAGGCTTCTATAGCTTTGGCAGCTCATGACAAGAGCCTCAGGTGATCACTGACATCATAAATAAAAGTGTCAATTGTTAAATCAACAATAGGAGTCACTGTGTACTTACTCCCTATGTAGGACCTCTGTCCTTAATGAGTTGTGCTATGAGAATTAACAGTAAAACTCATCTTCAAAAGTACTTTAGACATTGTGTGTCTCTGCAAACTGTTGAAATCTTTACTTAGTACAGAGTTGGCCTTCTGTATATAAAGATAATTACAAATGAATCTTTATGAAGAATGGGCTAGCAGAGGGAGTAGAAGGTGGGACAGGAGTGGGGGTGCGAGGGTGGGAAGGGGGGAAGAACTGCTATATTCCTAAAGGTGTACCTATGAAATGTGTATTCATTAAATAAAAGCTTTCTAAAAGAAAAAGAAAGAGCCAAGAATGGGCCAAGTACCTGGAGCCCTTTCTATCCATGGTACAAACCCGGCTTGAGTTCTAAGTGCTAGGCCTTAGGCGAGTGGAGTCCAGGTATTGTGGTAGCTGGAGAAAGTCAGTTGATGGGAGAGAGAAGCACAGGGATCTCCTTTTTGCTCTGTCTCTTAGTTCCTCAAATAAAAAAAAAATTAAAAATTTACATCCCTGGAAACCAAAACCAGAAAGATATTGAAGAATTCTTCAAACTTGTAGTAAATAAGAATCATATTCCTAAATGGACAGTGACTTATTGAAGAAACCACATGGGAAATTCAGATGTAAGATGATTAGAATCAAAGTACAACACAAATTAATGGAATAAATGCAAAGCAAGGCTTAGGAGGAAATAGCTGTAAAGATCTATATTTCATAGTAAGATATGAAATCAATTATCTACAATTCTACCTTAAGAAACCAAAAAGCAAAATCAGAGAAAACTGGAGCCAAAAAAGGCAGAAGAAACAAAGAGTGAAGTGGAGTAGGGTGGAGAAAGGAATGTGTGGTGCTCCCCACTTTGTGTAAAAGACACAGTGCTGTGCTTCTGGCACATAGCAAGGAATGCTTCTCCCACCAAGAGCCTACAGCCTCTGCACCATGATATCAAGCTACCCTACCCAAATCTTATTTTTCAAATTAAGAAATCTTGAAAAACACAGATGTAAATAATCAAGCCCTCTTATTATCCTAGGCTTCTAATGTAAACATTTTAACATTTCTTATTAACATTTTTAACATTTATTTATTTATTTTAAAGGCAGAGTTACAGAGAGAGAAAACAAAGAGACCTTCCATCTGTTGGTTCACTTCCCCAATGGCCACCACTACAGGGATGGGCCAGGCTGAAGCCACAGACAGAAGCTTCATCCTTGTCTCCTACAGGGGTACAGAGACCCAAGGACTTAGGCCATCCTCTCCTGCTTTCCCAGGTGCATTAGCTAGGAGATGGATCAGAATCGGGCCACCCGGAATCAGACCAGTGCCCATATGGGTTGCTACTGTCACTGGCAGCAGCTTAACCTGCTATGCCACAATGTCATAAAGGTAAGCGTTTCTAACTCAGGCCACAGTAAAGGAGGAGAAAATAGCTTACAGGAGAGGACTAGAAATTTGAAAGCAGTCAATCAAATGGAAACAAAAAAAGCTGCACTTCAGAAGATGATTGAAAATGTTATTAGAGGTTGCCCTCATTGGGGCCTAAAATGTTAAATAAACCTCCCCCTTCAGTGCCGGCATCGCATATGGCCACTGATTCAAATCAAGTCCTGGCTGCTCCACTTCTGATCCAACTCTCTGGGGTGGTCTGGAAAAGCAGAAGATGGCTCAAGACCTTGGGCCTCTGCACCCATGTGAGAGACCCTGAAGAAGCTGCTGGCTACTGGTTTCGGATTGGCCCAGCTCAGGCCATTATGGCCATTTGGGGAGTGAACCAGTGGATGGAAAACCTCTCTACCCATGCCTCTCTGTAACACTGCTTTTCAAATAAATAAATAAATCATTTTAAAAAATAGAATAATGTCTTAACTAAGACATTAAAAACCCACAAATTTCACCAGTTCATTGAGTCTCCTATAATTACTTTTTTCTCTTTTTTTTCTCTTTTGATCTCCATTAGCAGTTTCACGATTCTGTTTTATTTTTCAGAATTCTAGAAATTCATGGTTACCCCATTGATCTTCCATAAGAAACCCATATTTATAATAATTTTTAATGGTCTTATGAATATAAATCTTCCTGGAGAAGAACTAGAACTGTGAATGACAAAGACAAATCATCACAATTGAAATGTTTAAAGTAATTTAGCAATTTAGCAAAGGAGATGCCCACAGGATTTGAAAAAGCACAGCAGTATTTTACAAACCAGTTCATCATTTCAGGCAATGATAGCACTGGAGCAATTTCAAAATTCTTCTAAAGTACCCAAGGAACCCCCCTCTGCTTTTTGAAGAACAGCAGCTTGTTAGATTTCACCATTGGACTTCTCCATGTTACCTAACCCCTGGGAAACTCACATCAATAGCATTTCTATATCAATGTAACAACTTGAAATTTATGATATTACAACTAGATAATACTTTTCAGGTAAAGGGAGCCTAATTAACCATCATCTCTGCAAGTTGAAAACTACATCTTTTGTTGATTCCCAGGGATCCACAAAGAAATCAAGGTCAAAGCAGTTTAGAACTTTGATTTTGAAAAAAATGTCAAAGATATCAAAAATTAAAAAATACTTGGTTAACATAGGATCTCTGATCATTTTATGAGACAATAATCATTCACTTATATAGAGTCAAATTATGTTTAAATATATTTATTACATATTAAGTATATTTAATATTTGATTAGTAGAAAGATACACTTAAAAGATATTAAAAATCAATTCTTAACATTCAGTTTTCTAAACCCAAAGATAGAAAATACATGAGATTATCTTGACAAAACACAAAATTTCTTTCCCTCATGTAATTAGCTACCAAAAGATGAAGAAAATCCTTTTGTACTGTGCTTCTTCTAATGGGAAGCTCCCCCAGATAACTTAGAAGTTAAACCTAGTGGAAAGATACCCCAACTTAGACATTGAAATAGTATGTGTGCAGGCTGTAAGCATTCAACCTTATAAAAGAATGAGAACACTTAGAAACAAGTACACTGCAGGTAAAGCCACCACCTGCAGTGCCTGACTCCCATAGGACTGCTCTACTTCTGATCCAGCTCTCTGCTATGGCCTGGAAAAGCAGTAGATGGCCCGAGTACTTAGCCTCTCTGCACTAGTGTTGGAGACCCAAAAGATGTTCCTGGCTCCTGGCTTCAGACTGGCAGAACTCCAGCCATTGCAGCCTTTTGGGGAGTGAACCAGCACTCTCTCTGCCTCTCTGTAACTCTGCCTTTCAAATGAATATATAAATCTTTAACAAAAAAGACAATACCATATCTTAGAAACAAAAGCATAAAACTCCATAGAACAGTTTAAATACATCTAGAAAAGTCAAGTATAGGGGCCAGTGTTGTGGCATGTTGTGTAAAGCCAGCCCCTGTGACACAGGCATCCCATCCTACATGGGCACTTGTTCCAGTCCTGACTATTCCATTTCAGATCCAGATCCCTGCTAATGTGCCAAGGAACATAATGAAAAATGGCCAAGTCCTTGGGCCCCTGCCACTCAGGTGTGAGATCCAGAAGAAGCTCCTGGCCATTGTGGCTCAGCTCCAGCCATTGTGGCCATCTGGGGAATGAACCAGTAGACCAAAGATCTCTGTCTCTTCTCTCCCTCTGTGAACTCTGGCTTACAAATGAAAAAATCTTTAACAAAAAAAATTAGGTACTCTTAGTATCCTAGTCTCTAAGATAAAAATTTCTCTTTAAGATTTATTAATTACAAAGGTAGAGTTACAGAGAGAGAGAGAAAGATCTTCCATCTGCTAGTTCATTAGCTAAATGGCCACTACAACCAGAACTGGGCCCGGCAGAAGCCACTGCCAGGAGACTCATCCAGGTCTCCCACGTGGGTGCAGGGTCCCAAAGATTTGGGCCATCCTCTCCTGTGTGCCAGGTGGATTAGCTAGGAGATGAATCAGAAGTGGGCCACGAGGAATCAAACCAGTGCTCATATGGGTTGCTGCCATCACAGGCAGCATCTTAACCTGCTGTGCCACAATGTCAGCTGTAAGGACAAGCATTTTTAATGACAGGCCATAACTAAACAATAAAGGAGGAGAAAATAGCTTATAAGAGATGGCTAGTTGTTGGGAAGGAGTCAATCAAATGGAAATTTTAAAAAATTACAGTTGAGGAGATAGAGGGGCCAGGCACTGTAGCGTAGTAGGCTAATCCTAGAAAAGCAGTTGGTGGCTCACTTGGTTAACCCTCCACCTGCAGTGCTGGCAACCCGTATGGGTGCTGGGTATAGTCCCAGTTGCTCCTCTTCCAGTCCAGCTCTCTTCTGTGGCCCAGGAAGGCAGTGGAGGATGCCCCAAGTGCACGGACCCCTGCACCCACATGGGAGACCTGGGAGACAGGGAGGAAGCACCTGGCTCCTGGCTTCGGATCCACACAGCAACAGCCGTAGCAGCCATTTGGGGGTGAAGCAATGGAAGGAAGACCTTTCTGTCTCTCTCACTGTCTAACTCTGTCAAATAAATAAAAACAATAAAAAACAAGAAGATGCAGTTGACTAGATGGTTGAAAATGTTATTTAGAGGGGCATTGTAGGCTAATCTTAGGAAAGCAGTGCAAGATGTGCTTGAGCTTGGGGGATCTGCAAGAAGCTCCTGGCTCCTGTTCTGGATTGGCTCAGCTCCAGCCATTGTGGGTATTTGAAGAGTGAACTAGTAGATGGAAGACATTTCACTCTACCTCTCCCTCTCTTTCTCTCTCTCAAAATTTTTTAAAGTTATTAGACTGGGGCAGGCACTGTGGCATAGAAGGCTAAGCCTCCACCTCAGTGCCAGCACCTCATGTGGGTACCAGCTCAGCTGAACCCCAGCAGCTCAACTTCCAATCCAGCTCTTTACTAATGCACCTGGGCAAAGCAGAGAAATGTGGTACTTGAGCCCCTGAACCTGTATGGGAGACCCAGAAGAAGCTCCTGGCTCCTGCCTGACCCAACCCCCAGTCATTTGGGTAGTGTCATTGGATGGAAGATCTCTTTCTTTCCCTCTTTGTATCTCTGCCTTTCAAATAAATAAATGTGTTGTAGAAAGTTATTCGACTTTGAAATCAAATATGAAAAACCTCTTGCAAAAAATTATCATTAATATTTATATTTTTGTAAAAAAATTACTAACTTAATATAGGGTATAAATCCTGATTTTATTTATTTGAAAGAATTCCAAAAAAGACAATGAGAAAGTGATCATTGGGATCACTTCCCAACTGATTGCAGCCAGAGCTGGGACAGATTGAAGAAGCCGGAAGCCAGGGAAATCCATGTGGTTCTCCCACATGTGTGGCAGGGGTCCCAGCACTTGGGCCATCTTCTGCTATCCCAGGCACATTCACAGGGTGCTAGATTAGAAGTGCAGCAGTCTGGACTCAAAGAAGCACTCTTAAGGGGTGCAGGTATGATAGACTGCACTTAACCTACGATGCTGGCTGAACCTTGAACATTTTTAATGTCAGGGCTGGAATTGTGATGTTGTGGGTAAGGCCACCACCTGTGATGCTGGCATCCATAGGGTCACATGTCACAGCTGCTCTACTTCAGATCAAGCTCCCTGCTAATGGCCTGGGAAGAGCAGAGGAAAATGGCACAAGTGTTTAGGCCCCTGCTACTGATGTAGGAGGCCTGAATGGAGCTCCAGGCTCCTGCCTTCAGTCTGGCCCAGTGCTTGCTTGCTGCAGAGATCTGGGATTGAACCAGTAGGTTGACGATGTCTGTCCCACTCTCTAACTCAGCCTTTCAAATACATAAATAAAACTTTAAACAATTCTAAATTTTGGTAAGTTCATTTAGAATTCTTTTTATTGGGGCCAGCACTGTGGCATAGTAGGTTAAGCCTCCACCTGCAGTGCTGGCATTTCATAAGAGCACTGGTTCAAAATGCCCTAGAAAAGCAGTGGAGGATGGCACAAATCCTTTGGCCACTGCACCCATGTGGGAGACTTGGATGAGGGTCCTGGCTCTTGGCTTCAGATCAGCAAGATCCAGCCATTGTAGCCCTCTGGGGAGGGAACCTGTGGATGGAGGACCTCTCTCTCTCTCTCTCTCTCTGGGGAGGGAACCTGTGGATGGAGGACCTCTCTCTCTCTCTCTCTCTCTCTCTCTCTGTTATTCTGCTTTGCAAATACTTAAATAAATATTAAAAATATTTCTTATCCTTGATAACTTGATTTTTTTTTTTACTTTGAACTTTTATTTGGCAAAGCAACACTGCATAAACTGTGCAGTAACAAATGACAGTTTACACAGAATGTTAAATTCATATACATTATCAGCAGCAAATTAGAAATAAACAAAAAACCACTAAGCTACAAATCCCCTATCACTTTTAGAGAGAATGAACAAACTCTGTCAGTTGTGTCCAATCTGAACAGCAGAGTCTATAGGACATCACCTGCCATCTTAAGTTTCAGGATTTACAGATGCCTAGTTGGAAGGTAACAAAGCAGTTGACTGTATCTACAACACGCTATTCTGTGACACCACCTCAAAAGCTTTAAAAAGAAAGCTCATCTCTACTTTCTTAGTAGCATCTAACAGATATCCAAATACCAAGAAGCTTAACTTGTGAATGGTGGTGTTATCTGATACACAGAAGAAATTCAGAAATTCAGGTAATTCAGAATATCAGTAAATGGTTTTTGCTATAACAAAATGTGAAAACGAAAAGGGAAGGAAGATGGTTTTATTATGGTTACTCCTCCTTTTTAAAACTCCCAAAGAAAAATGAATAAAAGTTCTAATCAATTAAATAGAATTACTTCTTGCTGTTAGTAACCTCAGTTAACCCTATTGTTCCACAGTTGAAACCTGAAAAACTTACTTGAGCATTTAATTTGGAAAGCAACTCTAGTCCCAGTGATGGTACTGGACACCAACATACATAAAGATAACTATATCCTCATTACAGACTCAGTGGGCACTCTGCTCAGAAAACACCTTTTATTGCATTAATTCTTGTTCCTCACAGTCAATTTCATCAGAGGCATCTGTGGAAATTTACAATAGGTTTGTAAGAGATCAAGGAGCCAGGAAAGTGAGGGTTTAGTTCAGGTAGGAGAGAGGGGAAAAGTCTGGAAACCAGGGTAGTATCCATACCACTCAGAGAGCAGGCCAAAACCACATGCAGCAAGCACTTTGAGCTGCTCTCCACCGCTTATCACCAGCAGCAAAGCAGAGGCAGAGAGCGTTATTTAAGAAAGAGAGGTCAATGTGGGATCATACTGAGCACCAGGAACCAGCTACATGGAGGAGTATCTAGGCCTGGAAGCCTAGGGCGCGGGGCTACAGCAAGCCCCCTCCTGGCAAGAGGTCAGGGGAAAGAGAAGGGCCAGACACATCATGTCCTAGGAGTTTAACCCACTTCCAAAGGGGAGTGGTTAATTAACCTGATTGGCTGGTTGGCAGGCACCCAGATGTGGCCAGGTAGGGGGATGAGGTCACCCAGGGGCGTGGCAAAGGCGTGGTCTTCCAGCTCACAAACCTAATCAATTTTAAGCTGTATGCCTGCCTGCTTCAACTCTGACTTTCAAATGAAATAAATATTTTAAAAATCCACTTACCAGCCACCTTCTCTTAACTTTAACACATACACGGGCCATGCAGTATGACAACAGAACACCACTTTCTTCTTAGAAATAGGATGGTAACTGTAAGCTGCTCAATCAGCCGCAACGCAACTCAAGGTGCTTTTGGATGGAAATTAAATTGAACCACTCATATTTCACCACATGAGTACTCTTCCAAACCATATCCCAATCTTCCTCACAGAGGGGCTGAGGCAAAAATCTTGGAATCTTGTCTCCCACATGAAGCAGGCAAGCATACGGGTAAAGATAGATTAGGTTTGTGAGCTGGAAGACCACACCTCTGCCACGCCCCTGTGTGGCCTCAGGCCCCTACCTGATGCCTTTTGCCATGCCCCTGTGTGGCCTCATTCCCCTACCTGCCCACACCTGGGTGCCCACCAGCCAAGCAGGTTAATTAACCACTCCCCTTTGGAAGTGGGTTAAAAGCCCAGCCAGGGTGTGGCCCCGGCTGCTCTTCTTCCCTGGCCTCTTGCCAGGACAGGGCTTGCTGTAGCCCTGCACCTCCAGGGTGCATGGCCTTCTGGCCATGTGCTCTAGGCTTCCTGGCCTAGAGGCTCATCCATGTGGCTGGTTCCTGGTGCTTGGTATGAACCCTACTCACCTCTCTCCCTTAAATAGCTCTCACTCTCCTATGCATCTTTCTCACTAAATAAAAGCTTAAAACGTGCCATGCTGCCTCGTTTATCTGTACCGGTATTTAGAATTCTTCTCTAAATATTAGGCAAGAACCCTCTTGGGCTTATTAATATTGGGGATTTAGTCATAAGCCTGTGGTGAAATCGTATGGCACCCCAAATTCCGGTAGTACACGTGGCACCCCGGATAGCATTTCTAGGGAACTTTAAGGGGGGGCTACAATTTAGTGTGGATTTTATGGGGTCTTCTCCAGTTTCACACAAACCAGTACCACAAAAAATGACCTAAGCCAGGTCCCAATTCCATAAACCCAAAGAGCAGAGACAGAAATTTCAGTCTCAGAGCTGTTGACTCCGTACACAAATGGAAGCCATTGTGCTAGTAGGTAGCTAATGCGCAGCAGGAAGAGAAAGGACAGCTGCTGGATGTCCCCAGAGTCCCAACCACCACATTAGCTCACAAGCTGCTCTGGGGATGGAGTACAAGTGGCCACTGCCCTCCTTACCAGCGTGAGAGGGTCAGGCCACTTGAAGAATATACCCCAGACCTCTGGGCTAGCTCACCAATGTGGTTACCGAGGGAATAGTCCAGCTCTTGATGCTCGCCGCTTCAATTCACCAAAGATGAGGCATGGCCAGAGGTAAAGGTTTATTGCAAGAAGGCAGCAGCAGCCTTGGGGAAAGAAAAAGAAGTTTCTCTCAATCCAAACAGGTGCTTTTCTACCAAACCACCCAGTACAGAGGATTTTTTAAAGAGACAGGGTGGGCCGGCGCCATGGCTCAACAGGCTAATCCTCCTCCTAGCGGTGCCAGCACACTGGGTTCTAGTCCTGGTCGGGGCGCCAGATTCTGTCCCGGTTGCACCTCTTCCAGGCCAGCTTTCTGCTGTGGCCAGGGAGTGCAGTGGAGGATGGCCCAAGTGCTTGGGCCCTGCACCCCATGGGAGACCATGACCAGCATGGTGTGCTGGCCACAGCATGCCGGCTGCAGCGGCCATTGGAAGATGAACCACCGGCAAAGGAAGACCTTTCTGTCTCTCTCTCTCACTGTCCACTCTGCCTGTCAAAAAAAATAAATAAATAAAGAGACAGGGTAATTGGAGGGTGAGGATTCAAAGAAAACAGTCTATTCACTTGACAATTATGCAGATTTTCAGGCTTTGTTCTGAGGCACATCCCACCACCCAGTCAGAGGAGTCCTGGGTGTAACCCCAGGGGCTTTCTGCCTCAGTTGGGGGAGGGGGGAAGGGTTCTTTGTCAGTTGGGGCAACAGCCTGCCATTCCTAATCATCTCCTTTTTTCAGTGGGCTTTTGAAATTCTAGTGTCTTCATTAAGGTAAACATTTGAAAAGGAAAAATGCATTTATTGTGGTTACAGGAGTACCATTCTGTTGGAGGAGGGTATTTGGGGGCTTATAAAGAGGTCATAAGGCAGGGGGTGGCTGGTGTAAGGACTAGATGACCTAATGAGGAGTCCTTTTAAGAGTGGGCAAGACCTGTCTACTAGCAAGACAGTGAGTTTCTAGTTTTTTTTTTTTTGTTTGTTTGTTTGTTTTTTTTTTTTTTTGACAGGCAGAGTGGACAGTGAGAGAAAGAGACAGAGAAAGGTCTTCCTTGGCCATTGGTTCACCCTCCAATGGCCGCCGTGGCTGGCGCACCGTCCTGATCTGAAGGCAGGAGCCAGGTGCTTCCCCTGGTCTCCCATGGGGTGCAGGGCCCAAGCACTTGGGCCATCCTCCACTGCCCTCCCTGGCCACAGCAGAAAGCTGGCCTGGAAGAGGTGCAACCGGGACAGAATCCAGTGCCCTGACCGGGACTAGAACCCGGTGTGCTGGTGCCGCAAGGCAGAGGATTAGCGTGTTGAGCCAAGGGGCCAGCCCAGTGAGTTTCTAGTTTTATCATGAGAATAGAAGGGAAGTTAACAATCCCACCCTTCTAACCTAGTTTTACCAAGAGAATTTGCCTATTGCATAGTTCCCAAGGTTTTTGGTTTTAACAAGAGCAGGCTAGACAAGATTATGATTCTGTCCTTCTGATGAGATTGTTAGCTGTTATTATTCTGCTCATCCAAATCGTGGTTAAAAAACTCCACTCCATTTTTCAGGTGTCCCTCTTTGGAGACCCCCTAGTGGCTGCTGTGGCAAGAGCTTTCTCATGTAAATAAATCTTGCTTTGCTCACTGCCTGTCCACATGGAAATTCCTTGTGAGACAGGCACCCCAGGCACCTTCCTTCATCACCATTTTCCCCCATTAATTTGGTGTGGTGATTCATGGCAGAGTTGCCAGTCTCTGGTTTCAGATGTCATGGCTTGTCGCTAGATCAATGACAGTGCTTAAGTTCTCTGATTCCTCCTGGTGGTCCTCAAACCTTCCAGCACCTGTGTCCTTCAGCTCTGTCTCAGCCTAACAGAGACCTGGGGCTCCCTTGCTCTCTTAAAAACCTACTGTAAATTTTGACAGATGCCCCTATGAAGTTGATTATGAGGAGGACTTAATAATAACTCGGATTTCTAAGGGTTGGGTGTCTACTTCTCACTGTTTCTACACACACACACACACACCCCACTCATGAACAAAATATTTCTCAGGTGCAAAATTAGGTAACGTTATCAGACTCAGTACCCTCCTTTGCACCAAGCAAACAGGTTTCTGCTGGTGTGCCTTTATTGGAGGGGCAGGGTTTTGTAGTGTAAAGTGCTGGGCTGCTTTCCCAGGCCTGCCTCTAAGGCTGCTGCATTCCTTCTGCAGAGCACATGTTTTGTTTCCCATGGCTGCTTTCACACACATAGGCTAATTTCTATCTTCCTGTCTAAAAATAGTATTAAGAGCATGAAAATCTTTTTTTTAAATTTATTTGACAGATAGAGTTAGTGAGAAAGACAGAGAGAAAGGTCTTCCTTCTGTTGGTTCACCCCCCGAAATGGCCGCTATGGCAGAAGCTACACCGATCCAAAGCTAGGAGCCTGGTGCTTCCTCCTGGTCTCCCATGTGGGTGCAGGGGCCCAAGCACCTGGACCATCCTCCATTGCCTTCCTGGGCCACAGCAGAGAGCTGGACTGGAAGAGGAGCTACCTGGACTAGAACCCAACACCCATATGAGATGCCCGCAGATGGAGGATTAGCCAAGTGAGCCATGGCACCGGCCCCATGAAAACCTTGAATAGAAGAATACCCTTAGAAACAAAAGCTGAAGGAATTGTCTGATTACATGAAAAAACTTAAACACATTAAGAAAAGACAGAAGAATCAAGTATCCTATAACCTAAGGCTTCTAAGATAAACAGTTTGAATGTCAGGTCACAGGAGTCAGAACTAAGGAGGAAGAAATACCTTACAGGAGATGCCTAGAAATTTGAAAAGAAAATCACCAATTAAGTAGAAACTACTAAAAGGAGAAACTGCATTAAAAATAGATTTCAAAATGAAACAGCAAGATTATTACAAATATGTATGTTACTGGAGGGAAGGCCATGGAAACTGTGGGTTCTTATCTTCAGGCAAGAAAGAATTCAGGTGTGAGACAGAGGGCAGAGTGCTAAGGCTTTGTTGGGGACAGGGCATCCATCAGGATGGAAGGGAGAGAAAGAGCGCCCAGTCGCTCAGACTGGGGAGAGTGAGGTTATGAAGTAGCACCTTGACAGTAGGGACTCCATTTTGGAGAACCTGAGACTCCATTCTGGGAAGGTGCCCCCCCACACCGTGAGACTCTGGTCTGAAATTATGATCTAAAACAGTTGAACAATAGCAGTCCACTACATCACACTTGGCAGAGCACAGAAACCCCCTACCATGATCGCTCAAGCTTGAAGTGAGTAGGCTACACCTGGGTTAATAATAAAAATGTAATTTGTCTATGTCCTACATATGATTAAACCAATACCTGGATTAATGTCAAGATTATAATTAAAATTGTTAAGATTGTAACTGGTATTGTCAAGATTATAATTGATACTAGTTTTGCATAGGTTTAAGTCAGCTTGACCCCAGTAACCGTGTATTCCCCCCCGATCCTAGCAACCATGTATTCCCCTCCCGATTTTGCAGTTTTTGCCTTTATAAACCTTTATAAACCTTTATAAACCCTACTCTCCTCCCCACCACTTCTCTCATCCCCTCGAACCCCATTCCTGTCCTGACTTCCTTGACTTTTCCTAACTACATTTCATCATCTCAGACACTCCTATTCCCAGAGCCCTGGATTGGGTCATTGGTGGTAGTGCTTCTAAAGCTCCCTCTTTTCCCACTGGATATGCAATAATTGAGGGGGCATCCTGATGTCACCTCCTCCTCTTCCCTGCATAGGGCCATAGAGGCCAGGCCCCTACCTCAAGGCACTACCTCCCAACAGGCCGAGTTATTAGCCTTGGTTCAAGCCTTCACCTTTGCCAAAGGAAAGACAGTCAATATATATACAGATTCCCGGTATGCCTATCATATCATGCACTCCAATGCCCAGATGTGGCAAGCCCAAGGGACCCCTATAATAAATGGCAAGCTGATTAAAGCTCTTCTTGATGCTGCCCAGTTGCCAACAAAAGCTGCTATTATTCACTGCAAAGGACACCAGAAAGGTAAACAATCCCTATCTGAAGCTAATAACAAGGCTGATCTGACAGCTAACACAGCGACCCTGAAGGAAGAAAAGAAATCTAAAATCTGTCCCTTTAATACTAGAAACTGCTTCACTTGTTTTCCTTTGGCTCCTTTTGTTATGCTTTCTCTGAACTGCTTTCTCTGAATAAAGAACCAAGAAAGTAACCTTAGTGTGACCCTCCCCTGTTCTCTCCCCTGCCCGGTTTCACTTGATTAATGCAGATGTAACAAGGGCTTGTACAACAGACTGCTTGTACCTGCTTTGTGCTACTAAGGAGTTATGGTTTATATTATCCCAAGATTTGGATTGCCTGCTTCCATCAGTCAGACAGTGGACCAGAGTTTACCTCTAAAATTACTCAAATAGTATCTGCCTCCCTTCATAGCTCATGGCATTTTCACATTCCCTATCGTCCCCCCTCCTCAGGCAAAGTAGAATGGATGAATGGAATTTTAGAACAGGCTCTAACTAAACTCTCCACCCAGGTTTACTTGGACTGGGTAAAACTCCTCCCTTTGGCTCTGTTAAGAATCAGATCTCTTCCCAAGAAGTCCTTAATGCTTAGCCCATTTGAAATTCCCTATGGAAGGCCTGTCCTTCTGTTACCGGAGAAATTGCAGGGTTCTTGTCTTCAGGCAAGAAAGAATTCAGGTGTGAGACAGAGAGTAGTGGGAGGTAAAATAGCAAGGTTTATTAGGAAGGGACATCTGTCGGGACGGATGGGCACCTCTCCTGACAGAGCCTGAGAGTCAGGGGAGGAGGAAGGAGGGAGGTTCCATGTTGAGTGGAGAGATTACACATGACCAGGCCAGGCGGGCGGCTCAGCAAAGATGCAGAGAGCTGGGGGTTTTTAAGGAGATGGGTCTTGCTTCCCCACCTCTGCTCCTCTTGGAACAAAGGGCTTTTTGGATGTAAATAGAAAAACTTCTCTTGAAGGTCTGAAACAAAGGACTTTATGGATGCAAATGTTAGCAGACAGGAGGAAGCCAGCAGGGTGTTTGAGATGCAGATACTGGGCTGCACCTGGGAGATTGTGGAAGCTTGTCAGGCAGAAGGGGTGGGAACCGCCACCTGGCAGGTTATCAGGTAGAAGGGGGCAGGGCAGGATGCGAACTCTGGGCTGCCCCTGAAACATTGTCATGATGACTTTGAGATGCAGATGCATCTCATGCTGGACATAGATGTCTTCTCTTTAGGCCTGTTACACACACATAAGCTCATAACTGACTTCTTACCTAACACTTCCACCAAGCTTCCCTCCTCTACAGAGCACTGCAGCTATTCCTCCTCCTCTGGCTTTCTCTCTTCTTACTGAAATGTGCTCTGACTTAGGGATGTATGCAGACACACACCTACCCAAACCACACTCTCTGCCTCCCGACTATATTCCTATCTTTCCACCTGGTGACTGGGTTTATCTAAAACAAAATGAGGCTGCTCTAAAAACAAAGTGGAGTGGGCCCTACCAGGTGATATTGACTACCCCCACCGCAGCCAAACTCAAAGGGCACCCTCCCTGGGTGCATTTTACTTCATTAAAACTAGTTACCTCTCCCTCATAAGAGTCCACCCCCACAGGACCCACCTCGCTCAGGTCGACATACTAACACGATGCATTTACAAGGTAACTCTGCCTCATTTTGGCCGTTGTTTCCACCATGGGCCATGGCTCTAGTGTCTCCTTTTGCCCTCATAATCATCGTGCTCCTATTTCTGCCATGCATAATTAATCCATTCCAAAGGTTCTTGCAGGAACAAATAACTGCTCTATCTCAAGCCAACTCACAGGAGCAATGCAAGACTGCTCTTCTCCAATCAATCTGATCCCAAGTATAGGTCACTGCTCAAGTCCTGGCTCCATGGCTAAGCCCCCTCTCAGCAGGAAGTAGCCAGACAGAAATTGGCACCCCTCTCCTTATCTGTACTCAGAGTCAGGATTGATGGAACAATGACAGAAGCCTCAGGTATTCTCCCTCATTGCCCACAATAGGTAAACACTGGAATGTATTCCTTGTCCTTGAAACTCAACTGGATTTCATACCCTATTGCCTTCATACTCCACTCCTTACAGCCACCTGAAAGACCAGCTGCTCTCAACACCTTCAGGAACACCAGTTCCAGGAATTCCCCTCTGCCTGCTGGCCCCTACCCAAAATATAAAAAGGCCCAGCCCCTGGGGTTGGGGCCTTCTGTCCCGTGCTCCACTAGTGTGCATGTGGGCAGTTGATCACCCACCTCTACAGACTTATTTTCTCTGAATAAGTTCAGTCTGGCTGTAAATTTGTACACTGCCCCCTCTCTATTCTGCACCTCTTTCCCTAACATTTTGGTGTCCTGTGTGGGGAAGCAAAAATCTGCAACTCTTTTCCTAACAATTACCAATGCTCAATTTTGAGAAACTCATTTAGAAGTAATTTCCTTCTAATCTCAGCCAAAGTAATCTCACACAAAATTATCTGCTACAAATCTTCTGTAACATTCTTATATTACCTAAGTCCGCTCATAACCAGCAGCCACAGGCTGAGAGCTGATGCAGGGAGACAGCCTCACACCCCTAGGAAGAGCTGTGCTAAGAGGACTGGCTTGTGGACTTGGTGACCTGCTTTCTAGCTGAGGGGAATTCTGTGATCCAGGAGGAGAAAGAAGGGACAGGGATCCCAAACTCACAGCTTCTCCCCCAATGCCGTGTATGAAGTCTGGATTCTCCCTGAGGACCCACGAACCCTAACCACACAATTTGGAAAAATACAGAGCTCTAGGGCTGAGCCAAAGTCACCACATTCAGGAATGAAACAAGATATCCAGGGTCCCATGCCAGCTGCCGTCTTGCAAGCCAGAAGCACCTGGCCCCCACACACTCACCTCATTCCAGATTCTGAGCTGCCCAGGCATCCTTCTGAGAGCTCTTGTACTGGGAGAAGTGCACAGAGAGGGAAGGGCTGAGCATCGTGGCACCTCCATGAGCATCAGACTGGAGAAGCTGTTTAGCAGCATACAGAAAGAGACCTCACTCCCATGAGTCTGATTGGACAGCTTGCTGAGCCAGTGAGCAGGCAGCACATCAGATGATGCAGCCAATCAGAGTCACACCTACCAGATTGCCCCGAGGGGTTGGGGGGAGGGGTGCAGTTCATCCAGGCTGTGGCTGGTGGGGGAAGTGAGGGTTGAGTCTTGGGCTCAGGTCTGGTGGTGCTCACGGGGGGCCTAGCTATCCTAAGAGCCAGGGCTGCTGTCACCTTCCTGCTGACCCAACCACACAAGATTGGAGACCCTCCCTCCACTGTCTGTGATCCTGCTGGGAGCTTAGGACCTGGAGCTTCCAATAACCTCCTTCACAAGGGATGCAAGTCACTCACAATTTACTGAATGTTGAGCTTTTCATCCTCTTCATGTTGTTGGCTTAATTTCCTTTTAGGTTTTCAATTTTTTTTTATGATTAAAAAATATTTGCTGGCTCCACAGCTCACTAGGCCTGCAGCACTGGTACTCCGGGTTCTAGTCCCAGTTGGGGCACTGGTTCTGTCCTGGTTGCTCCTCTTCCTGTCCAGCTCTCTGCTGTGGCCCAGGAAGGCAGTGGAGGATGGCCCAAGTGCTTGGGCCCTACACCCACATGGGAGACCAGGAGGAGGCACCTGGCTCCTAGCTTCAGATCAGCACAGCACACTGGCTATGGTGGCCATTTGGGGGGTGAACCAATGGAAGGAAGGCCTTTCTCTCTCTCTCTCTCTCACTAAGTCTGCCTGTCAAAAAAAAAAGAAAGAAAGAAAGAAAATATCTAAAGGTATTCTATAGAGGTTTTCTAGTCTGTATTGTATCCTTTAAAATGGCTTTCTATTTTTTCCTGCTGCTCCATGGGAAGCCAGTTGACCTATATTGATCTTGTACTCACTCATATCACTTAATTCTCTTAGCTTAAATTTTGTTTTGCATTGCCTCTGTAGATTGTAGAGTGATCCACATATATTGAAAATTTTGTTGCTTAAAAATTGAATCTGGGGCTGGCACCATGGTGCAGTGGGTTAATCCTCCACCTGTGGTGCCAGAATTCCATGTCCCGGCTGCTCCTCTTCCAGTCCAGCTCTCTGCTATGGCCTGGGAAAACAGTAGAAGATGGCCCAAGTGCTTGGGCCCCTGTACCCATGTGGGAGACCAGGAAGAAGCTCATGCTCCTGGTTTCAGATAAGCCCATCTCCAGCCATTGCAACCATTTGGGGAGTAAACCAATGGAAGGAAGAGTTTTCTCTCTGTCTCTTCCTCTCTCAGTCTGTAACTCTACCTCTCAAATAAATAAACCTTAAACATAAATTAATTAATCCTTTTACTTAATGCTTCCATTTTTTGTTTCACTTTCCTAACTACACTTCCAGTACAATGTTGGAGAACGAGAATTTAAGGAGTCAGCTTTGGGTAAACTCCCAGGAAAAGAGGTTTTTTTTTTTTTTTTAAGATTTTATTTTATTTATTCCAAAGTCAGAGTTACACACACACACAGAGAAGTAGAGGCAGAGGGAGAGAGAAAGCGAGAGAGAGAGAGAGAGAGGTCTTCCATCTGCTGGTTCACTCCCTGGTTGGACTCAATGGCCAGAGCTATGTTGATCCAAAGCCAGGAGCCAGGAACTTCTGTGTCTCCTACATGAGGACAGAAGCTCAAGGGCTTGGGCCATCTTCCACTGCATTCCCAGGCAACAGCAGAGAGCTGAATCAGAAGTGGAGCAGCTGGGATTTCAACTGACACCCATATGGGATGCTGGTGCTGGCCCCAAGAGCTTTCAACGTCATGTTATTTATACTGGTTGCTATAGGTTCATCATAGACAATTTTAATTATAATAAAAAAATTCTGATATTTTACTTCTCTGCTTACAGGGTTTTTTTTTTTTTTTAAAGGCCAGATGCTGAATTTAATCAAATGCTTCCTAGCATTTAATTTAAATAATCACGTGATTTTTCTCCTTGAATTTTTATGATTTATTTGGAAGGCATACTGACAGAGAATTTGATCCATTGGTTCATGTCCCAAATGATCACAACAACCAAGCTAGGCTAAGCTGAAGCCAAAAGTCAGGAACACCAACTAGGTCTCACACATGAGTGTCAGAGACTCAAGTATTTGGGTCATTTTCTGCTTTCCTAGGTACAACAGCAGGGAACTGGGCAAAATGTCAATCATTCAGGATTCAAACCACTCTGATATGGGACTCCAACATCGCAACTGGCATCACAACTGGCATCACTGTGCCACAAGGGCAGCCATTGATTTTGAGTGTTTTTCTTTTTTAGGAAATAGCTTGATTGACCAGATTTGTATATACTTGAAAGGCAGTTATGAACACACACACACACACACAGAAAGAGAGAGAGGATGAATCTATCAGTGATGGCTAAGTCTGGGACAGGTTGAAGCAGGAGTCTTGACCTCCATCTGGGTCTCCACAAGGGTGCAGAGGGCCAAAGCCTTAGGTCATCTTTCACTGCATTCTCAGGCCTATTAGCAGGGAACTAGATCAGAAGTGCAGAAGGGGCTGGCGCTGTGGTGTAGCAGGTAAAACCACTGCCTGCAGTGCCAGCTTCCCAAATGGATTCCAGTTTGAGTTCCAGCTGCTCCATTACTGATCCAGCTCTCTGCTGAAGTCTGGGAAAGCAGTAGAAAGTGATCCAAGTCCTTGGGCCCCTGCACCCATGTGGGAGACCCAGAGAAAGCTCCTGGCTCCTGAATTAGCTCAGACCCAACCATTGCGGCCGTCTGGGGAGTGAACTAATGGATGGAAGACCTCTTTCTCTCTCTCTCTGACTCTGTCTCTCTGTAGCTCTGCCTTTCAAATAAATAAATACATCTTAAAAAATAAAGAAATACAGCAGTTAGTACACGAAGCCGTGCCCATGTAAGATGTCATCCTTGCAGGCAGTGGCCCCAAGAGATATTTTTAATAACTGTAATGCTTGATATCTTAAGACTATTTCAATAGGTAAACACACACATAAATGGCATGCATCCCAGGGTTCATCCTTACCGTTTGGGTAGGGGCTAAACACCAAGGACTCCTCAGCACCTCAACTCAGAACCACTCTCAGTGGGCTTATACATTACACTAAAGAATAAACTTGCGCCGGCGCCGCGGCTCACTAGGCTAATCCTCCGCCTTGCGGCGCCGGCACACCGGGTTCTAGTCCCGGTCGGGGCACCGATCCTGTCCCGGTTGCCCCTCTTCCAGGCCAGCTCTCTGCTGTGGCCAGGGAGTGCAGTGGAGGATGGCCCAAGTCCTTGGGCCCTGCACCCCATGGGAGACCAGGATAAGCACCTGGCTCCTGCCATCGGATCAGCGCGGTGCGCCGGCCGCAGCGCGCTACCGCGGCGGCCATTGGAGGGTGAACCAACGGCAAAAGGAAGACCTTTCTCTCTGTCTCTCTCTCACTATCCACTCTGCCTGTCAAAAAAAAAAAATAAAAAAATAAAATAAAAAAAATAAAAAAAAAAAGAATAAACTTGCTTTAAGTGTTCCACAAATAAAAATCAACAAAATGTGGCAATTGAACTCTCTAGGGAGCAACAGTGATGATGCAGTAAAACTGCCATCCAGTGAAGTATTGGCGCCTGTCTGTGGGGTCTTGTACCTACTCATGTGGGTTAAGGGAGCACAGGGAGGCTGAGGAGACTTCAGCTGACAAAACCTGTCCTTTGGAGGTTCAGAAAAGGGAGCAGCAGCATCTTTCTGTAACTTGGGGTCCCAGCAGGGAAATCTTGTGATGTTTCCTCCCAGTAGCCCAGGGGCTGCTTCTCTCCTCCAGAGTCAGGCCCCAGACTCCAGGTCTCTACAACATTTAAATGTTCTTTTGCACCCCCAGCCAGTGCTGAAGTCTTCTATGACCCCTTGCTAGCTGACAGCAGCTGTCATTTCAGCATCCCTTGTGACCTGGAGGATGGATGGGCTCTTGTGGCAACAGTGTCCTGTTCAAAACTGAATCTCAGAGGAAACAGGTTTGGAGGAGTGGTATCTCGGTTTCAGAATATGAGGAACACTGTCAACATGTTAAGGTACTGTAGTGTCTGACACATATAACACCCCTTGACAAATACTTGCTATCCAAGGAGAACTCTCGAAACTTCTGGGGGGTGGGAGAATGCTGTTGTGGCATAGTGGGTTAAGCCACTTCCTGTGATGCCAGCATTCCCATGTGGGTGCCAATTTGAGTCTTGGATGCTCCATTCTGATTCAGCTCCATGCTAGTGTGGCGTGTGGGAGATCTGGATGAAGCTCCTTGTTCAGGCTTCAGTTTGGCCCAATCCTGGATTTTGCAGGGATTTGTGGAGTGAACCAGTGCAAGGAAGGTCTCTCTCTGTCTCATCTCTCTCTCTCTCTCTCTCTCTCTCTCTCTCTCTCTCTCTCTCTCTGTAACTCTGTGTTTCAAATAAGTAAATTTTTAAAAAGGACATTAAAAAAAACCTGCCAAATATTCTACATGCTGGGCACAGGCCCAGCTCCCAATGTCTTGGTTCCCCTTCATTGTAGCATTGTTATCACACCATTGCATTTGTTAGCTAGATGATTTCACAGACACAATCAGGAAGATACAGATTTCATTTAAAAAAATATTTATTTATGTATTTATTTGAAAGGCAGAATGGCTGGCATTGTGGAGTAATGGGGAAAGCCACTGCCTGTGATGCTGGCATGCCATATGTTTATGTTCTGGCTGCTCCATTCCAATCCAGCTCCCTGCTAATTGTCTGGAAAAAGCAACAGAGGATGGCACAAGTGTTTGAGCCCCAACCACTCACATGGAGACTAGAAGAATCTCCAAACTCATGGCTTTAGCCTGAACCAGCACCAGCCATTGTAGCCATCTGGAGGGAGGGAACAAGCAGATGGAAGATTTCTCCCTCTGTATCTCTCCCTCTCTCTGTGGAACTCTGACTTTCAAAAGAAACAAATAAATATTTTAAAAATTAAAAAAGGGTGAGTGATACAGAAGGAGAGAGACAGAGAGATATAGTTGAGAGAGAGAGAGAGAGAGAGAGAGAGAGAGATCTTCAATCTACTAATCTACTATTCAAATGGCCACAGTATCTGAGGCTGAGCTAGGACAAATCCAGGAGCCTGCAACTCCATTCAGGTCTCCCATGTGAGTGTAGGGGCCAAAGTACTTAGGTGATGACTCCAGTGCTTTCCCACATGTATTAACAGGGAGTTGGATTGGAAGAAGAGAAATAAGGACTCAAATGAATGCTCATACAAGATGCTGGTATTGCAGGTTGTGGCTGAACATTTGCACCACAGTGCTGAACATGGTTTTCACAGATTTCTGTTGGTCACTGTGGATGTCACGTAGAAAGCATATTTTCTTGGAAGCAAGCAGTTAGACGGTTGCTCCAAAGACACCATGCTAATCTGTCATACAGATCTACATGTACTAGAAATCTCACATTGAGTATGCACACTGTCACCAAATGTCAGACAATAGTAACATTTACTATGACAGTTTAGAGTGTGAACCAAACTTTGAAAAGTTGGTGGATGTTGGTGAAGCATGAAGACCTGCATAGTAGACATTCCTGTAATTTCAGTAGTTGTCTAAGAAAGATACTTGCTTACAACAGCTTGAATTAGAGCATCTCCCTGAGTCTTATCCTTCTGTTGAAAGGATTCTGGGATGCAGCATTGACATCATTGCTGAGGGTTTGCAATATGCTTAGTGTCTTGATCTATAAATATGCGCATCTCCGCTGAATGGTGTGTGACTTGTCTGTGGGCTTTTTGTTGGGTCAGTCCATGTTGGGCTGTTTTGTTGCACTGGAGCTTACCCATGTCATGCAAAAGCTGGACGTGATAAGTGATATCACATGGAGGCTGCTAAAGTAGCATGTGTGGCACTTTTCCTGCATCAAGTCAAAAGCCTATGCCCTCATTTACACCATGAGGAGAGTTAGAGACAGTGGGAGGATGTTAATAGGTGAGAAAACAAGAGCCCTGGGAACAGACCATCCAGAGAGGGGAGCACAAGAAGGAGACTAATATGTGAAAGAGCCTGAGACACTGGAACATTTGGAAGAAAAGACAAGCAAAGAAACAACCTGAGATGTGTTAAATATCCTCCAAGAACAAATCTGACTGAAACCTACATTTGTTCTCTGGAAAATAGACTTTTCTTCACCTTCCACTGCAGTTTAGCTCACAGGTTCCAGTGCAAATCTACAATAGGAAATAATCATCGAGAACATGAACATAAAACTCACTTGCTGGGACTGGCATTGTGGTACAGCACATTAAACTATCACTTATGATGCCTGCATCCCCTAGCAGAGTGCCAACTTGAATTCTAGCTGTGTTCTTTCTGATCCAATCTCCTAACCTGTGCCTAGGAATTCGCAGATAATGGCCTGATTACTTGACTCCTTGCCACCCACATGAAATACTCAGATGGGGTTCTTGACTTCTGGCTTCAGTCTGGCCCAGGTTCAACTGTTGAAGCCATTTAGGAGAGGGAACCAGTGAATGGAAATCTCTCTCTTTATCCCTCCCCTGTGTATGTGTATCTCCCTTCTCACTCTGCCTTTCAGCAAAATAAATGAATCTCTAAAATATCTCCCTTCAGGATCAAGCATCTGGGGGATATTACACTTTAGGAAGAAGTGGATTGATTTGTTCAGAGTACTCAAAGCAGTTTCTTTTTTTTTCTTTTTTGACAGGCAGAGTGGACAGTGAGAGAAAGAGACAGAGAGAAAGGTCTTCCTTTGCCATTGGTTCACCCTCCAATGGCTGCTGTGGCTGGTGCACCACGCCTACTCAAAGGCAGGAGCCAGGTGCTTATGCTGGTCTCCCATGGGGTGCAGGGCCCAAGCACTTGGGCCATCCTCCACTGTACTCCCTGGCCACAGCAGAGAGCTGGCCTGGAAGAGGGGCAACCAGGACAGTATCTGGTGCCCTGAACAGGACTAGAACCCAGTGTGCCGGCACTGCAAGGTGGAGGATTAGCCTATTGAGCTGCGGTGCCGACCCTCAAAGCAGTTTCTTTATATCCCCATTGTTTGTACATACTTATGTTTTTATAGTACTTATTATAGCATCAGTGTGAATTTTCATTCATTTTCTCAAATCTAGTGTGTGACCTATTAAAAAGCAGCCTTCCTGATTGTGTGTCTTTTTGCTGCTCCATCCCAAATACTTAGAATAGTGTCTAGTGACTGACATGTGAAGATCATTTGTTGAATGAACAAACTGAACTATTTACTAAATGTTAATGAAGGAGCTTATGTGCAATCATTCCATTTATAAAATAAAGCTCAGCTGACTATGAAATGTTTATATTGTATAGAAAATATATATGAATTTGCAATCTGCCTTTGAACTCAGTCATAAGCATCAGCATCCTGGTCTCCTTAATTTGTTGTGGGCAGTAAGAAGACTTCTGCCTGCTCTGTTTAAAGATCCCCATGGTTCTCAGTGTTCAGAGAGCTTTTCTGCTGGTGACCTTCCATGTCCACCTGGTTTCTCTTTGTACCAAGCCTGGACTTGAGGATTGTGATTGTGGCTATGGATCCCAGGTCAAAACTCAAAATGTACCCACTGAAATATTCTCTGATTTCCTTTTTGATTTCCTCTTCAAGCCAATGGCTGTTTGACACTGTGTGGATTGACATCCACATATGTGTGACTTTTCCCATTTTTCTGAAATTGATTTCTGTTTTTATTCTATTAGAGTTATGAAAGACAATGATATGACTCCAATTTTCTAAATGTTGTTGATGCATATTTTCTGAATTAACAGATGATCCCACCTGGAGACTTTAGACAGCTGTTGAGAAGAACACATGTTCTGCCTCTGCCAGGTAGAATGCTCTCTGTGTAACTGTTAGGAAAAGTTGATTTATAATATTGTTCAAATCTACCATTCTTTACTGATTTCCCACCTAGGTATTCTATTCTGTGTTGAAAGTGGAGTATTGATATGTTCTGCTTGTTCCCTTGCTGTTTATCTCTTCAGAGCTGTCAACATTTGCTTATATATTCTGATGATCTGAGGTTGGGTATGCATGTTGTTCAACCTAGAAAAGTACACAGAGGAACACGCAAGAATATCAAGAATAATATGGAAACAAAATGAGGAATTCAAAAAACACATAGAACAATGAAGAAGAATCAATCGATTTTCAAGATGTAGAAAATGGTGAATAAAAAGAAAAAAATCAAATAGAAAACTTTTACTCCAAGGAACACAACAGAAGAAATATTTTGTTATGCAGAAATGGGGTTGGACTTGTATGATCCTCCAGCTTTGATGCATTTCCCTGGCACAAATCCATGTCTTCTACTGAGAGCATCATTCCAGGACTTCTTCAGGGAGGGATCCATCCCACCTGTCAGTGCAAGTGGTAAGTGAGGATAGAACTAGCTCCTGCTGCAGGGGCAAGGGTCATGCTTGTTCTTCCTGCTGTGGCATTGTTGGTGCATGAGGAGTTGGGGCTCAGGGGTGCACATTTTAGGAGGGAATGTATAGGGCCCAGGATTTAGCCCTGGCTATGGACATCTCTGTGTTCAGCTCAAGGCACACCTGCTTCCACCTAAGTGTAAGATGCCCAGTGGTGACCACATTATGTTTCCCTCAAACACAGCCAGGAGGGAGGGAACCCAGGCCACACCCACACAGAACATGGCTTCTGCACTCTGTCATCAGTGTCTTTAGTGAGAGAGGATTGCATCTGATTCTTATTTCAAAAAAAAAATGACATAGCAACTCAGCAAAATGGAATCAGGGATGTTACTATTTTGAAAATGGGCAAATATAAGCGATTATACAAAATTAATAAGTATTAACTGCACTTCTGAGAAAGCATAACATTAACTTTTATGAGATGTGTATTTGGCCACTTTTCAAATCAACTTTTTTTTTAAAAGAGCTGTGTTGTTTATTTGAAAGGCAGAGTTAGAGAAAGAGAGGTAGACAGAAAGAGATCTTCATCTGCTGGTTCACTCCCCAAATGCCCAGAGTGGGCTGAGCTAGGCCAATCTGAATCCAGGAGCCAGGGGTTTCTTCCAGGTCCCCCATGTGGGTGAAGGGGCCCAAGTATTTGGGCCATCTTCCTCTGCTTTCCCAGGCACATTAGCAGAGAGTTGGATGCGAAGTGGAGCACCCAGGACTTGAACCGGCACCCTTGTGGGATGCTGACATTGCAGGCCAGGGCTTTAACCTGTTGTGCCACAGCTCTAGCCCCCATTTGACCACTTTTAAAATGTACTGTTAGTGTGGTCCTGACCAAAAAAAAATATAGCTGATGAATTTTATCATCTTAAGTATTTCTGAGTGTATGGTTGAGTAGTATTGAGCATATGCACATTGCTGTGGGACCAATATTCAGAACTGTTTTTCCTTATGAGACTGAAACTCTCTACCCATTGAATGAAAGTTTTTTTTATCATTTCACCACCTCCAGATCCCAGCAATTGCCATTCTACTTGCCATTGCCCAGACTATGGAGTCTTTAGGAGGTATGGTGATATTTCAGGGTCACATAACTGAGAGGGTAGAGGGACCCTCCTGGATCTCAGTTTGTCTCTGCAAAGCTGGGTTCGGATTATACCTGGAAACTCCCTGGGGTTTTCAGATTGGGCAATGTGGCATATATGTGTGTGACTATGGACATGGCATGAGGCAGATGGAGGATGAGACTTTGGAGAGGTCTTTTCTGCTGAGGAATCCCATGAAAGAGGATCCCAAGAAATGAAATCAATTTCTTGAGGAAAGTCTACAATAGGACCTGGAACTCAGGGTGTCTAAGCTTTCTTCGCTGAAGCCCCACTAGAGAAAGCCATCTGTTCTGCTGCTTTGTCCTGACTTTCCAGGGGCCCAGACTCAAGATTTCCTGGATGTGAATACTTTATAACTGAGATATTGACTCAGCTCTTGCTATTGATACCTCGGGCATTTGGGCAGGAAGCATCCCATGGTGACATGGGTTGTCCCGAAGAAGGAAACTCTAGGCAAGGTCACCACTCTGATCCCATTTGGGCATTGCAACACTACTTCCCCTTTTGTGGGTATTTTTTGGGAGCCTCATGTAGGGTGTCCTGTCCCATCTAGGAACAATTTATTGGAAGAATTAAAATCTGGGTCAGCCTGTTAGGCCTGCAATCTAGGTCATGACGGCAGAATGGGAAGAGGAATGTTGTGCTGGCACTCATGTTTTATGTGAATCCTAAGCTAGAGAAATGTTCACACAGAAATCTCTGCTCCACCTTGCTAACAGAAAGTTACCTGGAACAGAAAGAGTATTAATAGCCAGATGGGGTTAGGATACCTCCAGACCTGGCTTTAGAACCACTGCAGGAAGTTGAAAATGTATTTAACGGAGTCATACACTTCTCCCTGGGTGATGGGCAATTTCACCACACTGACAATGAAGCCCAATGCTGATTCACCTTGAGTGCAAATGCAGAGGGATCTTCATAACCATGGCCAGTAATGGCCAATAAGACCTCCTGCTCCTGTTCTTTAAAAACAAACAAACAAAAAACCCAGGTGCATAATTTGATGAAGATAGAAAGATTTTCAGCTACATGTCCAGTGTCGGTGGTAATGTAAAATGATGCAACCACCACAGAAAACAGTTTGTTCTTCATTACATTGAAAATAAAATTTTTATATGATCTGATAATCTCAGTTCTGATTATATATCTAAAGTTATTTAAAGTTCAATATAAATAAGGTATTAGCACTATTTGCCACAGCATAATTCACTGTAGCCAAGACTTCTAGTGTGGCCTGCACTCAACAGTGGAAAGTTATGCAGGCACAGAAGAAAAGAAAATTCTATGCCATGGATGAACAGTGAGGTTATTTTCCTAAGTGAAATTAGCCACAACTATCAGTCCCCCAAGGACAAGGTTTCCAACATATGAAGTATTTAAAGTAGTCAGAGAGGCCAGTGCTGTAGTGCAGTAGTTTAAAGCCCCACCTGCAGTGTCGGCAATCCATAGGGGTGCCTATTCAATTCCTGGCTATTCCACTTCTGACCCAGCTCTCTGTTATGGCCTGGGGAAGCAGTAGAAGATGGCCCAAGTCCTTGGTCCCCTGCACCTGTGTGGGAGATCTGGAAGAAGCTTCCAGAGCTCCTGGCTCCTGGCTTCAGATTGGCTCAGCTCTAGCTGTTGTGGTCATTTGGGGAGTGAACCAGTGGATGGAAGATCGCTCTCTGGCTCCACCTCTCTCTGTAACTCTTTCAATTAAATAAAATAAATCTTTTTTAAAAAATAGAATATGAGAAGCATAAAGTAGAAGGGTAGTTATGGATGGTGGGGGGGTATGCTATTCAGTAGAAATGGAATTTTTAGATGAAAAAATCCTAGAGATCTGGTGTGTGTGTGTAGACACATGGACATGTCACTTACCTTAGAGTGACATCTGTGCTTGTGAGATACAGTACTCAAGCCCTCTTCTACCTGACCTTGTATAAGAAAAGGGCTCCCCCTCTTGGTCTTTGGTCACTCTTCAGGTGCTTGTGAGTAGGATTGGTGGCAAGCTATTCCAAAATATGTGGAGATTCATGATTAGAGTCATCTAGGAATACTGGGAAAGACTGCAATGCAATATCTCCTCTCTCCCCAGCTTGGTCTCCTTAGTTTCTACACTGTATTTTGGTGAGAATACAAGAAGATACACCAATCTCTGATGAGTTTATGACAATACAATTGAAATAGAATCCTATGAATGGATCTTCCTTTACAGAAAAGTCTCATCTTGGCCTGAGACTTCTAAATGCATCCAACAATATTAGTTCCAGTTTTATTTATTTTATTTTATTTGTTTAAAGATTTATTGACTTATTTGAAAATCAGAGTTACATAGAGAGGCAGAGAGAGAGACAGAGAGACAGAGAGAGAGGTCTTCCTCTGATGGTTTCCTCCCCTATTGGCTGCGACAGCCAGAACTGAACCAATCTGAAGCCAGGAGCTAGGAGCTTCTTTCAGTTCTCCTACATGGGTGCAGGGGCTCAAGGACTTGGGCCATCTTCCACTGCCTTCCCATGCCACAGCAGAAAGCTGGACTGGAAGAGGAGCAACCAGGACAGAATCCAGCACCCCAACCAGGACTAGAACCTGGGGTGCCAGCGCCGCAGGTGGAAGATTAACCAAATGAGCTGTGGTGCTGGCCTCCCAGGCAGGTTTGTAAAGATGGCCAAATGTGACTGTGGAGAATAAGATTTCTGCCAAAGCAAAGACATTTTCTTCCTAGTACACAGTGTGTGGCTGCTAAACATGTTCGAGAGAATCCTTGGAGTTAGATGAACACATGCATGAGCTGTACAATATGTGGTTGTAATCCTTTTTATTTTAATTATTTTTTTTTCTCACAGACATAGTGAAAGAGAGAGACAGGGAGAAAGGTCTTCCTTCCATTGGTTCACACCCAAATAGCTGCTGTGGCTGGTGCTGCAAAGATCCTAAGCCAGGAGCCAGGTGCATCCTTCTGGTCTCCCATGGGTGCAGGGCCCAAGTACTTGGGCCATCCTCCACTACACTCATGGAACACAGCAGAAAGCTGGACTACAGGAGGAGCAACCAGGACAGAATCTGGCCACAGACATGGACTAGAACCCATGGTGCCAGTGCTACAGGTGCCTCCTCTGGCAGTTAACCGAAGGGTTGGCACCAGCTGCGCCTCAGCAGCCAGCCTCCCTCCCTCCATCCCTCCCTCCCTGCCTCCCTCTGGTCGGGCACTGCAAGTCTAATACTTGCAGTGGCTTGTCGGGCGGGTCCGACGCACGGTGGGTGAGTGGGGAGGGCTGCTGCTGGCACACACCCACTCCTGAAGCCCACTGGGGTACGGTCCAAGGGCGAAGAGCTCGGAGCTCGGGCACGGGGGCTGTCCCAGCAGGGCCTCCCGAGGGTGGACCGATACGCCCCAGGGGCCTTCCAGTGTTGCCTAAAGGCCCGGGGGGGCTCACCCTCTTGCGTGCCCCAGCACCTGCTGGGTTCCTGCCACCACCCTTGGGCCGGGATGAGGTGCCACCTTGTGCGTGGAAGCCCCACCCACAGGCAAGAAGCCCACAAGGCCCGCGGGCGCGCCCGAACCTGCAGCCCCGCTACAGCCCCAGGGAACGGGATGTCTGAGTGGGCAGCCCCCACTGCCCAAGCCTCCGCTGCCAGTTCCCCGAAGGGCTGGTGGCGGCTGCGCCTCAGCAGCCAGACTCCCTCCCTCCATCCCTCCCTCCCTGCCTCCCTCTGGTCGGGCACTGCAAGTCTAATACTTGCAGTGGCTTGTCGGGCGGGTCCGACGCACGGTGGGTGAGTGGGGAGGGCTGCTGCTGGCACACACCCACTCCTGAAGCCCACTGGGGTACGGTCCAAGGGCGAAGAGCTCGGAGCTCGGGCACGGGGGCTGTCCCAGCAGGGCCTCCCGAGGGTGGACCGATACGCCCCAGGGGCCTTCCAGTGTTGCCTAAAGGCCCGGGGGGGCTCACCCTCTTGCGTGCCCCAGCACCTGCTGGGTTCCTGCCACCACCCTTGGGCCGGGATGAGGTGCCACCTTGTGCGTGGAAGCCCCACCCACAGGCAAGAAGCCCACAAGACCCGCGGGCGCGCCCGAACCTGCAGCCCCGCTACAGCCCCAGGGAACGGGATGTCTGAGTGGGCAGCCCCCACTGCCCAAGCCTCCGCTGCCAGTTCCCCGAAGGGCTGGTGGCGGCTGCGCCTCAGCAGCCAGACTCCCTCCCTCCCGCCCTCCCTCCCTCCCTGCCTCCCTCTGGTCGGGCACTGCAAGCCACACAGCCACTTGTGTCCCCTGTGTCCTCCCTGGAGGCCGCAGCGCGTTTTGGGTTTTGGCGCGGACGGGCCCCTCTCGGCTTCCGTAGTCCATTTGCCCCGGAGCCTGCCAGACCTCTGGCCCCAGAGGCGGGCCCTGCTGAGTCCCCGAGCGCCTCCTGAGTTCCTGCCACCACCCTTGGGCCGGGATGAGGTGCCACCTTGTGCGTAGAAGCCCTGCACACAGGCAAGAAGCCCCCCAGGCCCGCGGGCGCGCCCGACCCTGGAGCCCCCTGGCTGGCTGCAGCCACAGGGAACGGGGGTTCTGAGTTGGCAGCCCCCATTCCCGAAGCATCCACGGGCAGTTCCCCGAGGGCTGACACCGGCTGCGCCTCAGCAGCCGGACAACCTCCCTCCCTCTGGTCGGGCACTGCAAGCCACACAGCCACTTGTGTCCCCTGTGTCCCTGGAGGCCGCAGCGCGTTTTGGGTTTTGGCGCGGACGGGCCCCTCTCGGCTTCCGTAGTCCATTTGCCCCCGGAGCCTGCCAGACCCCTGGCCCCATGGGCGGGCCCTGCTGAGTCCCCAAGCGCCTCCTGGGTTCCTGCCACCACCCTTGGGCCGGGATGAAGTGCCACCTTGTGCGTAGAAGCCCTGCACACAGGCAAGAAGCCCCCAAGGCCCGCGGGCACGCCCGACCCTGGAGCCCCCTGGCTGGCTGCAGCCACAGGGAATGGGGGTTCTGAGTTGGCAGCCCCCATTCCCGAAGCATCCACGGGCAGTTCCCCGAAGGGCTGACACCGGCTGCGCCTCAGCAGCCAGACAACCTCCCTCCCTCTGGTCGAGCACTGCAAGCCACACAGCCACTTGTGTCCCCTGTGTCCCTAGAGGCCGCAGCGCGTTTTGGGTTTTCGCGCGGACGGGCCGCTCTCGGTTTCCGTAGTCCATTTGCCCCCGGAGCCTGCCAGACCCCTGGCCCCAGGGGCGGGCCCTGCTGAGTCCCCGAGCGCCTCCTGGGTTCCTGCCACCACCCTTGGGCCGGGATGAGGTGCCACCTTGTGCGTAGAAGCCCTGCACACAGGCAAGAAGCCCCCAAGGCCCGCGGGCACGCCCGACCCTGGAGCCCCCTGGCTGGCTGCAGCCACAGGGAACGGGGGTTCTGAGTTGGCAGCCCCCATTCCCGAAGCATCCACGGGCAGTTCCCCGAAGGGCTGACACCGGCTGCGCCTCAGCAGCCAGACAACCTCCCTCCCTCTGGTCGGGCACTGCAAGCCACACAGCCACTTGTGTCCCCTGTGTCCCTGGAGGCCGCAGCGCGTTTTGGGTTTTGGCGCGGACGGGCCCCTCTCGGCTTCCGTAGTCCATTTGCCCCCGGAGCCTGCCAGAACCCTGGCCACAGGGGCGGGCCCTGCTGAGTCCGCGAGCGCCTCCTGGGTTCCTGCCACCACCCTTGGGCCGGGATGAGGTGCTACCTTGTGCGTAGAAGCCCTGCACACAGGCAAGAAGCCCCCCAGGCCCGCGGGCGCGCCCGACCCTGGAGCCCCCTGGCTGGCTGCAGCCACAGGGAACGGGGGTTCTGAGTTGGCAGCCCCCATTCCCGAAGCATCCACGGGCAGCTCCCCGAAGGGCTGACACCGGCTGTGCCTCTGCAGCCAGACAACCTCCCTCCCTCTGGTCGGGCACTGCAAGCCACACAGCCACTTCTGTCCCCTGTGTCCCTGGAGGCCGCAGCGCGTTTTGGGTTTTGGCGCGGATGGGCCGCGCTCGGCTTCCGTAGTCCATTTGCCCCCGGAGCCTGCCAGACCCCGGGCCCCAGGGGCGGGCCCTGCTGAGTCCCCAAGCGCCTCCTGGGTGCCTACCACCACCCTTGGGACGGGATGAAGTGCCACCTTGTGCGTAGAAGCCCTGCACACAGGCAGGAAGCCCCCCAGGCCCGCGGGCGCGCCCGACCCTGGAGCCCCCTGGCTGGCTGCAGCCACAGGGAACGGGGGTTCTGAGTTGGCAGCCCCCATTCCTGAAGCATCCACGGGCAGTTCCCCGAAGGGCTGACACCGGCTGCGCCTCAGCAGCCGGACAACCTCCCTCCCTCTGGTCGGGCACTGCAAGCCACACAGCCACTTGTGTCCCCTGTGTCCCTGGAGGCCGCAGCGCGTTTTGGGTTTTGGCGCGGACGGGCCCCTCTCATCTTCCGTAGTCCATTGGCCCCCGGAGCCTGCCAGACCCCCGGCCCCAGGGGCGGGCCCTGCTGAGTCCCCGAGCGCCTCCTGAGTTCCTGCCACCACCCTTGGGCCGGGATGAGGTGCCACCTTGTGCGTAGAAGCCCTGCACACAGGCAAGAAGCCCCCCAGGCCCGCGGGCGCGCCCGACCCTGGAGCCCCCTGGCTGGCTGCAGCCACAGGGAACGGGGGTTCTGAGTTGGCAGCCCCCATTCCCGAAGCATCCACGGGCAGTTCCCCAAAGGGCTGACACCGGCTGCGCCTCAGCAGCCAGACAACCTCCCTCCCTCTGGTCGGGCACTGCAAGCCACACAGCCACTTGTGTCCCCTGTGTCCCTGGAGGCCGCAGCGCGTTTTGGGTTTTGGCGCGGACGGGCCCCTCTCGGCTTCCGTAGTCCATTTGCCCTGGAGCCTGCCAGAACCCTGGCCCCAGGGGCGGGCCCTGCTGAGTCCGCGAGCGCCTCCTGGGTTCCTGCCACCACCCTTGGGCCGGGATGAGGTGCCACCTTGTGCGTAGAAGCCCTGCACACAGGCAAGAAGCCCCCCAGGCCCGCGGGCATGCCCTAACCTGGAGCCCCCTGGCTGGCTGCAGCCACAGGGAACGGGGGTTCTGAGTTGGCAGCCCCCATTCCCGAAGCATGCACGGGCAGCTCCCCGAAGGGCTGACACCGGCTGTGCCTCTGAAGCCAGACAACCTCCCTCCCTCTGGTCGGGCACTGCAAGCCACACAGCCACTTGTGTCCCCTGTGTCCCTGGAGGCCGCAGCGCGTTTTGGGTTTTGGCGCGGACGGGCCCCTCTCGGCTTCCGTAGTCCATTTGCCCCCGGAGCCTGCCAGACCCCTGGCCCCAGGGGCGGGCCCTGCTGAGTCCCCGAGCGCCTCCTGGGTTCCTGCCACCACCCTTGGGCCGGGATGAGGTGCCACCTTGTGCGTAGAAGCCCTGCACACAGGCAAGAAGCCCCCCAGGCCCGCGGGCGCGCCCGACCCTGGAGCCCCCTGGCTGGCTGCAGCCACATGGAACGGGGGTTCTGAGTTGGCAGCCCCCATTCCCGAAGCATCCACGGGCAGTTCCCCGAAGGGCTGACACCGGCTGCGCCTCAGCAGCCAGACAACCTCCCTCCCTCTGGTCGGGCACTGCAAGCCACACAGCCACTTGTGTCCCCTGTGTCCCTGGAGGCCGCAGCGCGTTTTGGGTTTTGGCGCGGACGGGCCCCTCTCGGCTTCCGTAGTCCATTTGCCCCCGGAGCCTGCCAGAACCCTGGCCCCAGGGGCGGGCCCTGCTGAGTCCCCGAGCGCCTCCTGGGTTCCTGCCACCACCCTTGGGCCGGGATGAGGTGCCACCTTGTGCGTAGAAGCCCTGCACACAGGCAAGAAGCCCCCCAGGCCCGCGGGCGCGCCCTAACCTGGAGCCCCCTGGCTGGCTGCAGCCACAGGGAACAGGGGTTCTGAGTTGGCAGCCCCCATTCCCGAAGCATCCACGGGCAGCTCCCTGAAGGGCTGACACCGGCTGTGCCTCTGCAGCCAGACAACCTCCCTCCCTCTGGTCGGGCACTGCAAGCCACACAGCCACTTGTGTCCCCTGTGTCCCTGGAGGCCGCAGCGCGTTTTGGGTTTTGGCGCGGACGGGCCCCTCTCGGCTTCCGTAGTCCATTTGCCCCCGGAGCCTGCCAGACCCCTGGCCCCAGGGGCGGGCCCTGCTGAGTCCCCGAGCGCCCCCTGGGTTCCTGCCACCACCCTTGGGCCGGGATGAGGTGCCACCTTGTGCGTAGAAGCCCTGCACACAGGCAAGAAGCCCCCCAGGCCCGCGGGCGCGCCCGACCCTGGAGCCCCCTGGCTGGCTGCAGCCACAGGGAACGGGGGTTCTGAGTTGGCAGCCCCCATTCCCGAAGCATCCACGGGCAGTTTCCCAAAGGGCTGACACCGGCTGCGCCTCAGCAGCCAGACAACCTCCCTCCCTCTGGTCGGGCACTGCAAGCCACACAGCCACTTGTGTCCCCTGTGTCCCTGGAGGCCGCAGCGCGTTTTGGGTTTTGGCGCGGACGGGCCCCTCTCGGCTTCCATAGTCCATTTGCCCCGGAGCCTGCCAGAACCCTGGCCCCAGGGGCGGGCCCTGCTGAGTCCCCAAGTGCCTCCTGAGTTCCTGCCACCACCCTTGTGCCGGGATGTGGTGCCACCTTGTGCGTAGAAGCCCTGCACACAGGTAAGAAGCCCCTAGGCCCGCGGGCGCGCCTGACCCTGGAGCCCCCTGGCTGGCTGCAGCCACAGGGAACGGGGGTTCTGAGTTGGCAGCCCCCATTCCCGAAGCATCCACGGGCAGTTCCCCGAAGGGCTGACACCGGCTGCGCCTCAGCAGCCAGACAACCTCCCTCCCTCTGGTCGGGCACTGCAAGCCACACAGCCACTTGTGTCCCCTTTCTCCCTGGAGGCCGCAGCGCGTTTTGGGTTTTGGCGCGGACGGGCCCCTCTCATCTTCCGTAGTCCATTTGCCCCGGAGCCTGCCAGACCCCTGGCCCCAGAGGCGGGCCCTGCTGAGTCCCCGAGCGCCTCCTGAGTTCCTGCCACCACCCTTGGGCCGGGATGAGGTGCCACCTTGTGCGTAGAAGCCCTGCACACAGGCAAGAAGCCCCCCAGGCCCGCGGGCGCGCCCGACCCTGGAGCCCCCTGGCTGGCTGCAGCCACAGGGAACGGGGGTTCTGAGTTGGCAGCCCCCATTCCCGAAGCATCCACGGGCAGTTCCCCGAAGGGCTGACACCGGCTGCGCCTCAGCAGCCGCACAACCTCCCTCCCTCTGGTCGGGCACTGCAAGCCACACAGCCACTTGTGTCCCCTGTGTCCCTGGAGGCCGCAGCGCATTTTGGGTTTTGGCGCGGACTGGCCGCTCTTGGTTTCCGTAGTCCATTTGCACCCGGAGCCTGCCAGACCCCTGGCCCCATGGGCGGGCCCTGCTGAGTCCCCAAGCGCCTCCTGGGTTCCTACCACCACCCTTGGGCCGGGATGAGGTGCCACCTTGTGCGTAGAATCCCTGCACACAGGCAAGAAGCCCCCAAGGCCCGCGGGCGCGCCCGACCCTGGAGCCCCCTGGCTGGCTGCAGCCACAGGGAACGGGGGTTCTGAGTTGGCAGCCCCCATTCCCGAAGCATCCACGGGCAGTTCCTCGAAGGGCTGACACCGGCTGCGCCTCAGCAGCCAGACAACCTCCCTCCCTCTGGTCGAGCACTGCAAGCCACACAGCCACTTGTGTCCCCTGTGTCCCTGGAGGCCGCAGCGCGTTTTGGGTTTTGGCGCGGACGGGCCCCTCTCGGCTTCCGTAGTCCATTTGCCCCCGGAGCCTGCCAGACCCCTGGCCCCAGAGGTGGGCCCTGCTGAGTCCTCGAGCGCCTCCTGAGTTCCTGCCACCACCCTTGGGCCGGGATGAGGTGCCACCTTGTGCGTAGAAGCCCTGCACACAGGCAAGAAGCCCCCCAGGCCCGCGGGCGCGCCCGACCCTGGAGCCCCCTGGCTGGCTGCAGCCACAGGGAACGGGGGTTCTGAGTTGGCAGCCCCCATTCCCGAAGCATCCACGGGCAGTTCCCCGAAGGGCTGACACCGGCTGCGCCTCAGCAGCCAGACAACCTCCCTCCCTCTGGTCGGGCACTGCAAGCCACACAGCCACTTGTGTCCCCTGTGTCCCTGGAGGCCGCAGCGCGTTTTGGGTTTTGGCGCGGACGGGCCCCTCTCGGCTTCCGTAGTCCATTTGCCCTGGAGCCTGCCAGAACCCTGGCCCCAGGGGCGGGCCCTGCTGAGTCCGCGAGCGCCTCCTGGGTTCCTGCCACCACCCTTTGGCCGGGATGAGGTGCCACCTTGTGCGTAGAAGCCCTGCACACAGGCAAGAAGCCCCCCAGGCCCGCGGGCGTGCCCTAACCTGGAGCCCCCTGGCTGGCTGCAGCCACAGGGAACGGGGGTTCTGAGTTGGCAGCCCCCATTCCCGAAGCATCCACGGGCAGCTCCCCGAAGGGCTGACACCGGCTGTGCCTCTGCAGCCAGACAACCTCCCTCCCTCTGGTCGGGCACTGCAAGCCACACAGCCACTTGTGTCCCCTGTGTCCCTGGAGGCCGCAGCGCGTTTTGGGTTTTGGCGCGGACGGGCCCCTCTCGGCTTCCGTAGTCCATTTGCCCCCGGAGCCTGCCAGACCCCTGGCCCCAGGGGCGGGCCCTGCTGAGTCCCCGAGCGCCTCCTGGGTTCCTGCCACCACCCTTGGGCCGGGATGAGGTGCCACCTTGTGCGTAGAAGCCCTGCACACAGGCAAGAAGCCCCCCAGGCCCGCAGGCGCGCCCGACCCTGGAGCCCCCTGGCTGGCTGCAGCCACAGGGAACGGGGGTTCTGAGTTGGCAGCCCCCATTCCCGAAGCATCCACGGGCAGTTCCCCGAAGGGCTGACACCGGCTGCGCCTCAGCAGCCAGACAACCTCCCTCCCTCTGGTCGGGCACTGCAAGCCACACAGCCACTTGTGTCCCCTGTGTCCCTGGAGGCCGCAGCGCGTTTTGGGTTTTGGCGCGGACGGGCCCCTCTCGGCTTCCGTAGTCCATTTGCCCCCGGAGCCTGCCAGAACCCTGGACCCAGGGGCGGGCCCTGCTGAGTCCCCGAGCGCCTCCTGGGTTCCTGCCACCACCCTTGGGCCGGGATGAGGTGCCACCTTGTGCGTAGAAGCCCTGCACACAGGCAAGAAGCCCCCCAGGCCCGCGGGCGCGCCCGACCCTGGAGCCCCCTGGCTGGCTGCAGCCACAGGGAACAGGGGTTCTGAGTTGGCAGCCCCCATTCCCGAAGCATCCACGGGCAGCTCCCCGAAGGGCTGACACCGGCTGTGCCTCTGCAGCCAGACAACCTCCCTCCCTCTGGTCGGGCACTGCAAGCCACACAGCCACTTGTGTCCCCTGTGTCCCTGGAGGCCGCAGCGCGTTTTGGGTTTTGGCGCGGACGGGCCCCTCTCGGCTTCCGTAGTCCATTTGCCCCCGGAGCCTGCCAGACCCCTGGCCCCAGGGGCGGGCCCTGCTGAGTCCCCAAGCGCCTCCTGGGTTCCTACCACCACCCTTGGGCCGGGATGAGGTGCCACCTTGTGCGTAGAAGCCCTGCACACAGGCAAGAAGCCCCCAAGGCCCGCGGGCGCGCCCGACCCTGGAGCCCCCTGGCTGGCTGCAGCCACAGGGAACGGGGGTTCTGAGTTGGCAGCCCCCATTCCCGAAGCATCCACGGGCAGTTCCCCGAAGGGCTGACACCGGCTGCGCCTCAGCAGCCAGACAACCTCCCTCCCTCTGGTCGGGCACTGCAAGCCACACAGCCACTTGTGTCCCCTGTGTCCCTGGAGGCCGCAGCGCGTTTTGGGTTTTGGCGCGGACGGGCCCCTCTCGGCTTCCGTAGTCCATTTGCCCCCGGAGCCTGCCAGACCGCTGGCCCCAGGGGCGGGCCCTGCTGAGTCCCCGAGCGCCTCCTGAGTTCCTGCCACCACCCTTGGGCCGGGATGAGGTGCCACCTTGTGCGTAGAAGCCCTGCACACAGGCAAGAAGCCCCCCAGGCCCGCGGGCGCGCCCGACCCTGGAGCCCCCTGGCTGGCTGCAGCCACAGGGAACGGGGGTTCTGAGTTGGCAGCCCCCATTCCCGAAGCATCCACGGGCAGTTCCCCGAAGGGCTGACACCGGCTGTGCCTCTGCAGCCAGACAACCTCCCTCCCTCTGGTCGGGCACTGCAAGCCACACAGCCACTTGTGTCCCCTGTGTCCCTGGAGGCCGCAGCGCGTTTTGGGTTTTGGCGCGGACGGGCCCCTCTCGGCTTCCGTAGTCCATTTGCCCCCTGAGCCTGCCAGACCCCTGGCCCCAGGGGCGGGCCCTGCTGAGTCCCCGAGCGCCTCCTGGGTTCCTGCCACCACCCTTGGGCCGGGATGAGGTGCCACCTTGTGCGTAGAAGCCCTGCACACAGGCAAGAAGCCCCTAGGCCCGCGGGCGCGCCCGACCCTGGAGCCCCCTGGCTGGCTGCAGCCACAGGGAACGGGGGTTCTGAGTTGGCAGCCCCCATTCCCGAAGCATCCACGGGCAGTTCCCCGAAGGGCTGACACCGGCTGCGCCTCAGCAGCCAGACAACCTCCCTCCCTCTGGTCGGGCACTGCAAGCCACACAGCCACTTGTGTCCCCTTTGTCCCTGGAGGCCGCAGCGCGTTTTGGGTTTTGGCGTGGACGGGCCCCTCTCGGCTTCCGTAGTCCATTTGCCCCGGAGCCTGCCAGACCCCTGGCCCCAGAGGTGGGCCCTGCTGAGTCCCCGAACGCCTCCTGAGTTTCTGCCACCACCCTTGGGCCGGGATGAGGTGCCACCTTGTGCGTAGAAGCCCTGCACACAGGCAAGAAGCCCCCCAGGCCCGCGGGCGCGCCCAACCCTGGAGCCCCCTGGCTGGCTGCAGCCACAGGGAACGGGGGTTCTGAGTTGGCAGCCCCCATTCCCGAAGCATCCACGGGCAGTTCCCCAAAGGGCTGACACCGGCTGCGCCTCAGCAGCCAGACAACCTCCCTCCCTCTGGTCGGGCACTGCAAGCCACACAGCCACTTGTGTCCCCTGTGTCCCTGGAGGCCGCAGCGCGTTTTGGGTTTTGGCGCGGACGGGCCCCTCTCGGCTTCCGTAGTCCATTTGCCCTGGAGCCTGCCAGAACCCTGGCCCCAGGGGCGGGCCCTGCTGAGTCCGCGAGCGCCTCCTGGGTTCCTGCCACCACCCTTGGGCCGGGATGAGGTGCCACCTTGTGCGTAGAAGCCCTGCACACAGGCAAGAAGCCCCCCAGGCCCGCGGGCGCGCCCGACCCTGGAGCCCCCTGGCTGGCTGCAGCCACAGGGAACGGGGGTTCTGAGTTGGCAGCCCCCATTCCCGAAGCATCCACGGGCAGTTCCCCGAAGGGCTGACACCGGCTGCGCCTCAGCAGCCAGACAACCTCCCTCCCTCTGGTCGGGCACTGCAAGCCACACAGCCACTTGTGTCCCCTGTGTCCCTGGAGGCCGCAGCGCGTTTTGGGTTTTGGCGCGGACGGGCCCCTCTCGGCTTCCGTAGTCCATTTGCCCCCGGAGCCTGCCAGAACCCTGGCCCCAGGGGCGGGCCCTGCTGAGTCCCCGAGCGCCTCCTGGGTTCCTGCCACCACCCTTGGGCCGGGATGAGGTGCCACCTTGTGCGTAGAAGCCCTGCACACAGGCAAGAAGCCCCCCAGGCCCGCGGGCGCGCCCTAACCTGGAGCCCCCTGGCTGGCTGCAGCCACAGGGAACAGGGGTTCTGAGTTGGCAGCCCCCATTCCCGAAGCATCCACGGGCAGCTCCCCGAAGGGCTGACACCGGCTGTGCCTCTGCAGCCAGACAACCTCCCTCCCTCTGGTCGGGCACTGCAAGCCACACAGCCACTTGTGTCCCCTGTGTCCCTGGAGGCCGCAGCGCGTTTTGGGTTTTGGCGCGGACGGGCCCCTCTCGGCTTCCGTAGTCCATTTGCCCCCGGAGCCTGCCAGACCCCTGGCCCCAGGGGCGGGCCCTGCTGAGTCCCCGAGCGCCTCCTGGGTTCCTGCCACCACCCTTGGGCTGGGATGAGGTGCCACCTTGTGCGTAGAAGCCCTGCACACAGGCAAGAAGCCCCCCAGGCCCGCGGGCGCGCCCTAACCTGGAGCCCCCTGGCTGGCTGCAGCCACAGGGAACAGGGGTTCTGAGTTGGCAGCCCCCATTCCCGAAGCATCCACGGGCAGCTCCCCGAAGGGCTGACACCGGCTGTGCCTCTGCAGCCAGACAACCTCCCTCCCTCTGGTCGGGCACTGCAAGCCACACAGCCACTTGTGTCCCCTGTGTCCCTGGAGGCCGCAGCGCGTTTTGGGTTTTGGCGCGGACGGGCCCCTCTCGGCTTCCGTAGTCCATTTGCCCCCGGAGCCTGCCAGACCCCTGGCCCCAGGGGCGGGCCCTGCTGAGTCCCCGAGCGCCTCCTGGGTTCCTGCCACCACCCTTGGGCTGGGATGAGGTGCCACCTTGTGCGTAGAAGCCCTGCACACAGGCAAGAAGCCCCCCAGGCCCGCGGGCGCGCCCTAACCTGGAGCCCCCTGGCTGGCTGCAGCCACAGGGAACAGGGGTTCTGAGTTGGCAGCCCCCATTCCCGAAGCATCCACGGGCAGCTCCCCGAAGGGCTGACACCGGCTGTGCCTCTGCAGCCAGACAACCTCCCTCCCTCTGGTCGGGCACTGCAAGCCACACAGCCACTTGTGTCCCCTGTGTCCCTGGAGGCCGCAGCGCGTTTTGGGTTTTGGCGCGGACGGGCCCCTCTCGGCTTCCGTAGTCCATTTGCCCCGGAGCCTGCCAGACCCCTTGCCCCAGGGGCGGGCCCTGCTGAGTCCCCAAGTGCCTCCTGAGTTCCTGCCACCACCCTTGTGCCGGGATGTGGTGCCACCTTGTGCGTAGAAGCCCTGCACACAGGTAAGAAGCCCCTAGGCCCGCGGGCGCGCCTGACCCTGGAGCCCCCTGGCTGGCTGCAGCCACAGGGAACGGGGGTTCTGAGTTGGCAGCCCCCATTCCCGAAGCATCCACGGGCAGTTCCCCGAAGGGCTCACACCGGCTGTGCCTCTGCAGCCAGACAACCTCCCTCCCTCTGGTCGGGCACTGCAAGCCACACAGCCACTTGTGTCCCCTGTGTCCCTGGAGGCCGCAGCGCGTTTTGGGTTTTGGCGCGGACGGGCCCCTCTCGGCTTCCGTAGTCCATTTGCCCCGGAGCCTGCCAGACCCCTGGCCCCAGAGGCGGGCCCTGCTAAGTCCCCGAGCGCCTCCTGAGTTCCTGCCACCACCCTTGGGCCGGGATGAGGTGCCACCTTGTGCGTAGAAGCCCTGCACACAGGCAAGAAGCCCCCCAGGCCCTCGGGCGCGCCCGACCCTGGAGCCCCCTGGCTGGCTGCAGCGACAGGGAACGGGGGTACTGAGTTGGCAGCCCCCATTCCCGAAGCATCCACGGGCAGTTCCCCGAAGGGCTGACACCGGCTGCGCCTCAGCAGCCAGACAACCTCCCTCCCTCTGGTCGGGCACTGCAAGCCACACAGCCACTTGTGTCCCCTGTGTCCCTGGAGGCCGCAGCGCGTTTTGGGTTTTGGCGCGGACGGGCCCCTCTCGGCTTCCGTAGTCCATTTGCCCCGGAGCCTTCCAGAACCCTTGCCCCAGGGGCGGGCCCTGCTGAGTCCCTGAGTGCCTCCTGAGTTCCTGCCACCATCCTTGGGCCGGGATGTGGTGCCACCTTGTGCGTAGAAGCCCTGCACACAGGCAAGAAGCCCCCCAGGCCCGCGGGCGCGCCCGACCCTGGAGCCCCCTGGCTGGCTGCAGCCACAGGGAACGGGGGTTCTGAGTTGGCAGCCCCCATTCCCGAAGCATCCACGGGCAGTTCCCCGAAGGGCTGACACCGGCTGCGCCTCAGCAGCCAGACAACCTCCCTCCCTCTGGTCGGGCACTGCAAGCCACACAGCCACTTGTGTCCCCTGTGTCCCTGGAGGCCGCAGCGTGTTTTGGGTTTTGGCGCGGACGGGCCCCTCTCGGCTTCCGTAGTCCATTTGCCCCGGAGCCTGCCAGACCCCTTGCCCCAGGGGCGGGCCCTGCTGAGTCCCCGAGTGCCTCCTGAGTTCCTGCCACCACCCTTGGGCCGGGATGTGGTGCCACCTTGTGCGTAGAAGCCCTGCACACAGGCAAGAAGCCCCCCAGGCCCGCGGGCGCGCCCGACCCTGGAGCCCCCTGGCTGGCTGCAGCCACAGGGAACGGGGGTTCTGAGTTGGCAGCCCCCATTCCCGAAGCATCCACGGGCAGTTCCCCGAAGGGCTGACACCGGCTGCGCCTCAGCAGCCAGACAACCTCCCTCCCTCTGGTCGGGCACTGCAAGCCACACAGCCACTTGAGTCCCCTTTGTCCCTGGAGGCCGCAGCGCGTTTTGGGTTTTGGCGCGGACGGGCCCCTCTCGGCTTCCGTAGTCCATTTGCCCCGGAGCCTGCCAGACCCCTGGCCCCAGAGGCGGGCCCTGCTGAGTCCCCGAGCGCCTCCTGAGTTCCTGCCACCACCATGGGCCGGGATTAGGTGCCACCTTGTGCGTAGAAGCCCTGCACACAGGCAACAAGCCCCCCAGGCCCGCGGGCGCGCCCGACCCTGGAGCCCCCTGGCTGGCTGCAGCCACAGGGAACGGGGGTACTGAGTTGGCAGCCCCCATTCCCGAAGCATCCACGGGCAGTTCCCCGAAGGGCTGACACCGGCTGCGCCTCAGCAGCCAGACAACCTCCCTCCCTCTGGTCGGGCACTGCAAGCCACACAGCCACTTGTGTCCCCTGTGTCCCTGGAGGCCGCAGCGCGTTTTGGGTTTTGGCGCGGACGGGCCCCTCTCGGCTTCCGTAGTCCATTTGCCCCGGAGCCTGCCAGACCCCTTGCCCCAGGGGCGGGCCCTGCTGAGTCCCTGAGTGCCTCCTGAGTTCCTGCCACCACCCTTGGGCCGGGATGAGGTGCCACCTTGTGCGTAGAAGCCCTGCACACAGGCAAGAAGCCCCCCAGGCCCGCGGGCGCGCCCGACCCTGGAGCCCCCTGGCTGGCTGCAGCCACAGGGAACGGGGGTTCTGAGTTGGCAGCCCCCATTCCCGAAGCATCCACGGGCAGTTCCCAGAAGGGCTGACACCGGCTGCGCCTCAGCAGCCAGACAACCTCCCTCCCTCTGGTCGGGCACTGCAAGCCACACAGCCACTTGTGTCCCCTGTGTCCCTGGAGGCCGCAGAGCGTTTTGGGTTTTGGCGCGGACGGGCCCCTCTCGGCTTCCGTAGTCCATTGGCCCCCGGAGCCTGCCAGACCGCTGGCCCCAGGGGCAGGCCCTGCTGAGTCCCTGAGCGCCACCTGGGTTCCTGCCACCACCCTTGGGCCGGGATGAGGTGCCACCTTGTGCGTAGAAGCCTTGCACACAGGCAAGAAGCCCCCCAGGCCCGCGGCGCACCCGACCCTGGAGCCCCCTGGCTGGCTGCAGCCACAGGGGACGGGGGTTCTGAGTTGGCAGCCCCCATTCCCGAAGCATCCACGGGCAGTTCCCCGAAGGGCTGACACCGGCTGCGCCTCAGCAGCCAGACAACCTCCCTCCCTCTGGTCGGGCACTGCAAGCCACACAGCCACTTGTGTCCCCTGTGTCCCTGGAGGCCGCAGCGCGTTTTGGGTTTTGGCGCGGACGGGCCCCTCTCGGCTTCCGTAGTCCATTTGCCCCGGAGCCTGCCAGACCCCTTGCCCCAGGGGCGGGCCCTGCTGAGTCCCCGAGTGCCTCCTGAGTTCCTGCCACCACCCTTGGGCCGGGATGTGGTGCCACCTTGTGCGTAGAAGCCCTGCACACAGGCAAGAAGCCCCTAGGCCCGCGGGCGCGCCCGACCCTGGAGCCCCCTGGCTGGCTGCAGCCACAGGGAACGGGGGTTCTGAGTTGGCAGCCCCCATTCCCGAAGCATCCACGGGCAGTTCCCCGAAGGGCTGACACCGGCTGCGCCTCAGCAGCCAGACAACCTCCCTCCCTCTGGTCGGGCACTGCAAGCCACACAGCCACTTGTGTCCCCTGTGTCCCTGGAGGCCGCAGCGCGTTTTGGGTTTTGGCGCGGACGGGCCCCTCTCGGCTTCCGTAGTCCATTAGCCCCCGGAGCTTGCCAGACCCCTGGCCCCAGGGGCGGGCCCTGCTGAGTCCCCAAGCGCCTCCTGGGTTCCTGCCACCACCCTTGGGCCGGGATGAGGTGCCACCTTGTGCGTAGAAGCCCTGCACACAGGCAAGAAGCCCCCCAGGCCCGCGGGCGCGCCCGACCCTGGAGCCCCCTGGCTGGCTGCAGCCACAGGGAACGGGGGTTCTGAGTTGGCAGCCCCCATTCCCGAAGCATCCACGGGCAGTTCCCCGAAGGGCTGACACCGGCTGCGCCTCAGCAGCCAGACAACCTCCCTCCCTCTGGTCGGGCACTGCAAGCCACACAGCCACTTGTGTCCCCTGTGTCCCTGGAGGCCGCAGCGCATTTTGGGTTTTGGCGCGGACGGGCCCCTCTCGGCTTCCGTAGTCCATTTGCCCTGGAGCCTGCCAGACCCCTTGCCCCAGGGGCGGGCCCTGCTGAGTCCCTGAGTGCCTCCTGAGTTCCTGCCACCACCCTTGGGCCGGGATGTGGTGCCACCTTGTGCGTAGAAGCCCTGCACACAGGCAAGAAGCCCCTAAGCCCGCGGGCGCGCCCGACCCTGGAGCCCCCTGGCTGGCTGCAGCCACAGGGAACGGGGGTTCTGAGTTGGCAGCCCCCATTCCCGAAGCATCCACGGGCAGTTCCCCGAAGGGCTGACACCGGCTGCGCCTCAGCAGCCAGACAACCTCCCTCCCTCTGGTCGGGCACTGCAAGCCACACAGCCACTTGTGTCCCCTGTGTCCCTGGAGGCCGCAGCGCGTTTTGGGTTTTGGCGCGGACGGGCCCCTCTCGGCTTCCGTAGTCCATTTGCCCCGGAGCCTGCCAGACCCCTTGCCCCAGGGGCGGGCCCTGCTGAGTCCCTGAGTGCCTCCTGAGTTCCTGCCACCACCCTTGGGCCGGGATGTGGTGCCACCTTGTGCGTAGAAGCCCTGCACACAGGCAAGAAGCCCCCCAGGCCCGCGGGCGCGCCCGACCCTGGAGCCCCCTGGCTGGCTGCAGCCACAGGGAACGGGGGTTCTGAGTTGGCAGCCCCCATTCCCGAAGCATCCACGGGCAGTTCCCCGAAGGGCTGACACCGGCTGCGCCTCAGCAGCCAGACAACCTCCCTCCCTCTGGTCGGGCACTGCAAGCCACACAGCCACTTGTGTCCCCTTTGTCCCTGGAGGCCGCAGCGCGTTTTGGGTTTTGGCGCGGACGGGCCCCTCTCGGCTTCCGTAGTCCATTTGCCCCGGAGCCTGCCAGACCCCTGGCCCCAGAGGCGGGCCCTGCTGAGTCCCCGAGTGCCTCCTGAGTTCCTGCCACCACCCTTGGGCCGGGATGAGGTGCCACCTTGTGCGTAGAAGCCCTGCACACAGGCAAGAAGCCCCCCAGGCCCGCGGGCGCGCCCGACCCTGGAGCCCCCTGGCTGGCTGCAGCCACAGGGAACGGGGGTTCTGAGTTGGCAGCCCCCATTCCCGAAGCATCCACGGGCAGTTCCCCGAAGGGCTGACACCGGCTGCGCCTCAGCAGCCAGACAACCTCCCTCCCTCTGGTCGGGCACTGCAAGCCACACAGCCACTTGTGTCCCCTGTGTCCCTGGAGGCCGCAGCGCGTTTTGGGTTTTGGCGCGGACGGGCCCCTCTCGGCTTCCGTAGTCCATTTGCCCCGGAGCCTGCCAGACCCCTTGCCCCAGGGGCGGGCCCTGCTGAGTCCCTGAGTGCCTCCTGAGTTCCTGCCACCACCCTTGGGCCGGGATGTGGTGCCACCTTGTGCGTAGAAGCCCTGCACACAGGCAAGAAGCCCCCCAGGCCCGCGGGCGCGCCCGACCCTGGAGCCCCCTGGCTGGCTGCAGCCACAGGGAACGGGGGTTCTGAGTTGGCAGCCCCCATTCCCGAAGCATCCACGGGCAGTTCCCCGAAGGGCTGACACCGGCTGCGCCTCAGCAGCCAGACAACCTCCCTCCCTCTGGTCGGGCACTGCAAGCCACACAGCCACTTGTGTCCCCTGTGTCCCTGGAGGCCGCAGCGCGTTTTGGGTTTTGGCGCGGACGGGCCCCTCTCGGCTTCCGTAGTCCATTGGCCCCCGGAGCCTGCCAGACCGCTGGCCCCAGGGGCAGGCCCTGCTGAGTCCCTGAGCGCCACCTGGGTTCCTGCCACCACCCTTGGGACGGGATGAGGTGCCACCTTGTGCGTAGAAGCCCTGCACACAGGCAAGAATCCCCCCAGGCCCGCGGCGCACCCGACCCTGGAGCCCCCTGGCTGGCTGCAGCCACAGGGAACGGGGGTTCTGAGTTGGCAGCCCCCATTCCCGAAGCATCCACGGGCAGTTCCCCTAAGGGCTGACACCGGCTGCGCCTCAGCAGCCAGACAACCTCCCTCCCTCTGGTCGGGCACTGCAAGCCACACAGCCACTTGTGTCCCCTGTGTCCCTGGAGGCCGCAGCGCGTTTTGGGTTTTGGCGCGGACGGGCCCCTCTCGGCTTCCGTAGTCCATTTGCCCCCGGAGCCTACCAGACCCCTGGCCCCAGGGGCGGGCCCTGCTGAGTCCCCGAGCGCCTCCTGGGTTCCTGCCACCACCCTTGGGCCGGGATGAGGTGCCACCTTGTGCGTAGAAGCCCTGCACACAGGCAAGAAGCCCCCCAGGCCCGCGGGCGCGCCCGACCCTGGAGCCCCCTGGCTGGCTGCAGCCACAGGGAACGGGGGTACTGAGTTGGCAGCCCCCATTCCCGAAGCATCCACGGGCAGTTCCCCGAAGGGCTGACACCGGCTGCGCCTCAGCAGCCAGACAACCTCCCTCCCTCTGGTCGGGCACTGCAAGCCACACAGCCACTTGTGTCCCCTGTGTCCCTGGAGGCCGCAGCGCGTTTTGGGTTTTGGCGCGGACGGGCCCCTCTCGGCTTCCGTAGTCCATTTGCCCCGGAGCCTGCCAGACCCCTTGCCCCAGGGGCGGGCCCTGCTGAGTCCCCGAGTGCCTCCTGAGTTCCTGCCACCACCCTTGGGCCGGGATGTGGTGCCACCTTGTGCGTAGAAGCCCTGCACACAGGCAAGAAGCCCCTAGGCCCGCGGGCGCGCCCGACCCTGGAGCCCCCTGGCTGGCTGCAGCCACAGGGAACGGGGGTTCTGAGTTGGCAGCCCCCATTCCCGAAGCATCCACGGGCAGTTCCCCGAAGGGCTGACACCGGCTGCGCCTCAGCAGCCAGACAACCTCCCTCCCTCTGGTCGGGCACTGCAAGCCACACAGCCACTTGTGTCCCCTGTGTCCCTGGAGGCCGCAGCGCATTTTGGGTTTTGGCGCGGACGGGCCCCTCTCGGCTTCCGTAGTCCATTTGCCCTGGAGCCTGCCAGACCCCTTGCCCCAGGGGCGGGCCCTGCTGAGTCCCTGAGTGCCTCCTGAGTTCCTGCCACCACCCTTGGGCCGGGATGTGGTGCCACCTTGTGCGTAGAAGCCCTGCACACAGGCAAGAAGCCCCCCAGGCCCGCGGGCGCGCCCGACCCTGGAGCCCCCTGGCTGGCTGCAGCCACAGGGAACGGGGGTTCTGAGTTGGCAGCCCCCATTCCCGAAGCATCCACGGGCAGTTCCCCGAAGGGCTGACACCGGCTGCGCCTCAGCAGCCAGACAACCTCCCTCCCTCTGGTCGGGCACTGCAAGCCACACAGCCACTTGTGTCCCCTGTGTCCCTGGAGCCCGCAGCGCGTTTTGGGTTTTGGCGCGGACGGGCCCCTCTCGGCTTCCGTAGTCCATTTGCCCCGGAGCCTGCCAGACCCCTTGCCCCAGGGGCGGGCCCTGCTGAGTCCCCGAGTGCCTCCTGAGTTCCTGCCACCACCCTTGGGCCGGGATGTGGTGCCACCTTTTGCGTAGAAGCCCTGCACACAGGCAAGAAGCCCCTAGGCCCGCGGGCGCGCCCGACCCTGGAGCCCCCTGGCTGGCTCAGCCACAGGGAACGGGGGTTCTGAGTTGGCAGCCCCCATTCCCGAAGCATCCACGGGCAGTTCCCCGAAGGGCTGACACCGGCTGCGCCTCAGCAGCCAGACAACCTCCCTCCCTCTGGTCGGGCACTGCAAGCCACACAGCCACTTGTGTCCCCTGTGTCCCTGGAGGCCGCAGCGCGTTTTGGGTTTTGGCGCGGACGGGCCCCTCTCGGCTTCCGTAGTCCATTTGCCCCGGAGCCTGCCAGACCCCTTGCCCCAGGGGCGGGCCCTGCTGAGTCCCCGAGTGCCTCCTGAGTTCCTGCCACCACCCTTGGGCCGGGATGTGGTGCCACCTTGTGCGTAGAAGCCCTGCACACAGGCAAGAAGCCCCTAGGCCCGCGGGCGCGCCCGACCCTGGAGCCCCCTGGCTGGCTGCAGCCACAGGGAACGGGGGTTCTGAGTTGGCAGCCCCCATTCCCGAAGCATCCACGGGCAGTTCCCCGAAGGGCTGACACCGGCTGCGCCTCAGCAGCCAGACAACCTCCCTCCCTCTGGTCGGGCACTGCAAGCCACACAGCCACTTGTGTCCCCTGTGTCCCTGGAGGCCGCAGCGCATTTTGGGTTTTGGCGCGGACGGGCCCCTCTCGGCTTCCGTAGTCCATTAGCCCCCGGAGCTTGCCAGACCCCTGGCCCCAGGGGCGGGCCCTGCTGAGTCCCCAAGCGCCTCCTGGGTTCCTGCCACCACCCTTGGGCCGGGATGAGGTGCCACCTTGTGCGTAGAAGCCCTGCACACAGGCAAGAAGCCCCCCAGGCCCGCGGGCGCGCCCGACCCTGGAGCCCCCTGGCTGGCTGCAGCCACAGGGAACGGGGGTTCTGAGTTGGCAGCCCCCATTCCCGAAGCATCCACGGGCAGTTCCCCGAAGGGCTGACACCGGCTGCGCCTCAGCAGCCAGACAACCTCCCTCCCTCTGGTCGGGCACTGCAAGCCACACAGCCACTTGTGTCCCCTGTGTCCCTGGAGGCCGCAGCGCATTTTGGGTTTTGGCGCGGACGGGCCCCTCTTGGCTTCCGTAGTCCATTTGCCCTGGAGCCTGCCAGACCCCTTGCCCCAGGGGCGGGCCCTGCTGAGTCCCTGAGTGCCTCCTGAGTTCCTGCCACCACCCTTGGGCCGGGATGTGGTGCCACCTTGTGCGTAGAAGCCCTGCACACAGGCAAGAAGCCCCTAAGCCCGCGGGCGCGCCCGACCCTGGAGCCCCCTGGCTGGCTGCAGCCACAGGGAACGGGGGTTCTGAGTTGGCAGCCCCCATTCCCGAAGCATCCACGGGCAGTTCCCCGAAGGGCTGACACCGGCTGCGCCTCAGCAGCCAGACAACCTCCCTCCCTCTGGTCGGGCACTGCAAGCCACACAGCCACTTGTGTCCCCTGTGTCCCTGGAGGCCGCAGCGCGTTTTGGGTTTTGGCGCGGACGGGCCCCTCTCGGCTTCCGTAGTCCATTTGCCCCGGAGCCTGCCAGACCCCTTGCCCCAGGGGCGGGCCCTGCTGAGTCCCTGAGTGCCTCCTGAGTTCCTGCCACCACCCTTGGGCCGGGATGTGGTGCCACCTTGTGCGTAGAAGCCCTGCACACAGGCAAGAAGCCCCCCAGGCCCGCGGGCGCGCCCGACCCTGGAGCCCCCTGGCTGGCTGCAGCCACAGGGAACAGGGGTTCTGAGTTGGCAGCCCCCATTCCCGAAGCATCCACGGGCAGTTCCCCGAAGGGCTGACACCGGCTGCGCCTCAGCAGCCAGACAACCTCCCTCCCTCTGGTCGGGCACTGCAAGCCACACAGCCACTTGTGTCCCCTTTGTCCCTGGAGGCCGCAGCGCGTTTTGGGTTTTGGCGCAGACGGGCCCCTCTCGGCTTCCGTAGTCCATTTGCCCCGGAGCCTGCCAGACCCCTGGCCCCAGAGGCGGGCCCTGCTGAGTCCCCGAGCGCCTCCTGAGTTCCTGCCACCACCCTTGGGCCGGGATGAGGTGCCACCTTGTGCGTAGAAGCCCTGCACACAGGCAAGAAGCCCCCCAGGCCCGCGGGCGCGCCCGACCCTGGAGCCCCCTGGCTGGCTGCAGCCACAGGGAACGGGGGTTCTGAGTTGGCAGCCCCCATTCCCGAAGCATCCACGGGCAGTTCCCCGAAGGGCTGACACCGGCTGCGCCTCAGCAGCCAGACAACCTCCCTCCCTCTGGTCGGGCACTGCAAGCCACACAGCCACTTGTGTCCCCTGTGTCCCTGGAGGCCGCAGCGCGTTTTGGGTTTTGGCGCGGACGGGCCCCTCTCGGCTTCCGTAGTCCATTTGCCCCGGAGCCTGCCACACCCCTTGCCCCAGGGGCGGGCCCTGCAGAGTCCCTGAGTGCCTCCTGAGTTCCTGCCACCACCCTTGGGCCGGGATGTGGTGCCACCTTGTGCGTAGAAGCCCTGCACACAGGCAAGAAGCCCCCCAGGCCCGCGGGCGCGCCCGACCCTGGAGCCCCCTGGCTGGCTGCAGCCACAGGGAACGGGGGTTCTGAGTTGGCAGCCCCCATTCCCGAAGCATCCACGGGCAGTTCCCCGAAGGGCTGACACCGGCTGCGCCTCAGCAGCCAGACAACCTCCCTCCCTCTGGTCGGGCACTGCAAGCCACACAGCCACTTGTGTCCCCTGTGTCCCTGGAGGCCGCAGCGCGTTTTGGGTTTTGGCGCGGACGGGCCCCTCTCGGCTTCCGTAGTCCATTGGCCCCCGGAGCCTGCCAGACCGCTGGCCCCAGGGGCAGGCCCTGCTGAGTCCCTGAGCGCCACCTGGGTTCCTGCCACCACCCTTGGGACGGGATGAGGTGCCACCTTGTGCGTAGAAGCCCTGCACACAGGCAAGAATCCCCCCAGGCCCGCGGCGCACCCGACCCTGGAGCCCCCTGGCTGGCTGCAGCCACAGGGAACGGGGGTTCTGAGTTGGCAGCCCCCATTCCCGAAGCATCCACGGGCAGTTCCCCTAAGGGCTGACACCGGCTGCGCCTCAGCAGCCAGACAACCTCCCTCCCTCTGGTCGGGCACTGCAAGCCACACAGCCACTTGTGTCCCCTGTGTCCCTGGAGGCCGCAGCGCGTTTTGGGTTTTGGCGCGGACGGGCCCCTCTCGGCTTCCGTAGTCCATTTGCCCCCGGAGCCTACCAGACCCCTGGCCCCAGGGGCGGGCCCTGCTGAGTCCCCGAGCGCCTCCTGGGTTCCTGCCACCACCCTTGGGCCGGGATGAGGTGCCACCTTGTGCGTAGAAGCCCTGCACACAGGCAAGAAGCCCCCCAGGCCCGCGGGCGCGCCCGACCCTGGAGCCCCCTGGCTGGCTGCAGCCACAGGGAACGGGGGTACTGAGTTGGCAGCCCCCATTCCCGAAGCATCCACGGGCAGTTCCCCGAAGGGCTGACACCGGCTGCGCCTCAGCAGCCAGACAACCTCCCTCCCTCTGGTCGGGCACTGCAAGCCACACAGCCACTTGTGTCCCCTGTGTCCCTGGAGGCCGCAGCGCGTTTTGGGTTTTGGCGCGGACGGGCCCCTCTCGGCTTCCGTAGTCCATTTGCCCCGGAGCCTGCCAGACCCCTTGCCCCAGGGGCGGGCCCTGCTGAGTCCCCGAGTGCCTCCTGAGTTCCTGCCACCACCCTTGGGCCGGGATGTGGTGCCACCTTGTGCGTAGAAGCCCTGCACACAGGCAAGAAGCCCCTAGGCCCGCGGGCGCGCCCGACCCTGGAGCCCCCTGGCTGGCTGCAGCCACAGGGAACGGGGGTTCTGAGTTGGCAGCCCCCATTCCCGAAGCATCCACGGGCAGTTCCCCGAAGGGCTGACACCGGCTGCGCCTCAGCAGCCAGACAACCTCCCTCCCTCTGGTCGGGCACTGCAAGCCACACAGCCACTTGTGTCCCCTGTGTCCCTGGAGGCCGCAGCGCATTTTGGGTTTTGGCGCGGACGGGCCCCTCTCGGCTTCCGTAGTCCATTAGCCCCCGGAGCTTGCCAGACCCCTGGCCCCAGGGGCGGGCCCTGCTGAGTCCCCAAGCGCCTCCTGGGTTCCTGCCACCACCTTTGGGCCGGGATGAGGTGCCACCTTGTGCGTAGAAGCCCTGCACACAGGCAAGAAGCCCCCCAGGCCCGCGGGCGCGCCCGACCCTGGAGCCCCCTGGCTGGCTGCAGCCACAGGGAACGGGGGTACTGAGTTGGCAGCCCCCATTCCCGAAGCATCCACGGGCAGTTCCCCGAAGGGCTGACACCGGCTGCGCCTCAGCAGCCAGACAACCTCCCTCCCTCTGGTCGGGCACTGCAAGCCACACAGCCACTTGTGTCCCCTGTGTCCCTGGAGGCCGCAGCGCATTTTGGGTTTTGGCGCGGACGGGCCCCTCTCGGCTTCCGTAGTCCATTTGCCCTGGAGCCTGCCAGACCCCTTGCCCCAGGGGCGGGCCCTGCTGAGTCCCTGAGTGCCTCCTGAGTTCCTGCCACCACCCTTGGGCCGGGATGTGGTGCCACCTTGTGCGTAGAAGCCCTGCACACAGGCAAGAAGCCCCCCAGGCCCGCGGGCGCGCCCGACCCTGGAGCCCCCTGGCTGGCTGCAGCCACAGGGAACGGGGGTTCTGAGTTGGCAGCCCCCATTCCCGAAGCATCCACGGGCAGTTCCCCGAAGGGCTGACACCGGCTGCGCCTCAGCAGCCAGACAACCTCCCTCCCTCTGGTCGGGCACTGCAAGCCACACAGCCACTTGTGTCCCCTGTGTCCCTGGAGCCCGCAGCGCGTTTTGGGTTTTGGCGCGGACGGGCCCCTCTCGGCTTCCGTAGTCCATTTGCCCCGGAGCCTGCCAGACCCCTTGCCCCAGGGGCGGGCCCTGCTGAGTCCCCGAGTGCCTCCTGAGTTCCTGCCACCACCCTTGGGCCGGGATGTGGTGCCACCTTTTGCGTAGAAGCCCTGCACACAGGCAAGAAGCCCCTAGGCCCGCGGGCGCGCCCGACCCTGGAGCCCCCTGGCTGGCTCAGCCACAGGGAACGGGGGTTCTGAGTTGGCAGCCCCCATTCCCGAAGCATCCACGGGCAGTTCCCCGAAGGGCTGACACCGGCTGCGCCTCAGCAGCCAGACAACCTCCCTCCCTCTGGTCGGGCACTGCAAGCCACACAGCCACTTGTGTCCCCTGTGTCCCTGGAGGCCGCAGCGCGTTTTGGGTTTTGGCGCGGACGGGCCCCTCTCGGCTTCCGTAGTCCATTTGCCCCGGAGCCTGCCAGACCCCTTGCCCCAGGGGCGGGCCCTGCTGAGTCCCCGAGTGCCTCCTGAGTTCCTGCCACCACCCTTGGGCCGGGATGTGGTGCCACCTTGTGCGTAGAAGCCCTGCACACAGGCAAGAAGCCCCTAGGCCCGCGGGCGCGCCCGACCCTGGAGCCCCCTGGCTGGCTGCAGCCACAGGGAACGGGGGTTCTGAGTTGGCAGCCCCCATTCCCGAAGCATCCACGGGCAGTTCCCCGAAGGGCTGACACCGGCTGCGCCTCAGCAGCCAGACAACCTCCCTCCCTCTGGTCGGGCACTGCAAGCCACACAGCCACTTGTGTCCCCTGTGTCCCTGGAGGCCGCAGCGCATTTTGGGTTTTGGCGCGGACGGGCCCCTCTCGGCTTCCGTAGTCCATTAGCCCCCGGAGCTTGCCAGACCCCTGGCCCCAGGGGCGGGCCCTGCTGAGTCCCCAAGCGCCTCCTGGGTTCCTGCCACCACCCTTGGGCCGGGATGAGGTGCCACCTTGTGCGTAGAAGCCCTGCACACAGGCAAGAAGCCCCCCAGGCCCGCGGGCGCGCCCGACCCTGGAGCCCCCTGGCTGGCTGCAGCCACAGGGAACGGGGGTTCTGAGTTGGCAGCCCCCATTCCCGAAGCATCCACGGGCAGTTCCCCGAAGGGCTGACACCGGCTGCGCCTCAGCAGCCAGACAACCTCCCTCCCTCTGGTCGGGCACTGCAAGCCACACAGCCACTTGTGTCCCCTGTGTCCCTGGAGGCCGCAGCGCATTTTGGGTTTTGGCGCGGACGGGCCCCTCTTGGCTTCCGTAGTCCATTTGCCCTGGAGCCTGCCAGACCCCTTGCCCCAGGGGCGGGCCCTGCTGAGTCCCTGAGTGCCTCCTGAGTTCCTGCCACCACCCTTGGGCCGGGATGTGGTGCCACCTTGTGCGTAGAAGCCCTGCACACAGGCAAGAAGCCCCCCAGGCCCGCGGGCGCGCCCGACCCTGGAGCCCCCTGGCTGGCTGCAGCCACAGGGAACGGGGGTTCTGAGTTGGCAGCCCCCATTCCCGAAGCATCCACGGGCAGTTCCCCGAAGGGCTGACACCGGCTGCGCCTCAGCAGCCAGACAACCTCCCTCCCTCTGGTCGGGCACTGCAAGCCACACAGCCACTTGTGTCCCCTGTGTCCCTGGAGGCCGCAGCGCGTTTTGGGTTTTGGCGCGGACGGGCCCCTCTCGGCTTCCGTAGTCCATTTGCCCCGGAGCCTGCCACACCCCTTGCCCCAGGGGCGGGCCCTGCAGAGTCCCTGAGTGCCTCCTGAGTTCCTGCCACCACCCTTGGGCCGGGATGTGGTGCCACCTTGTGCGTAGAAGCCCTGCACACAGGCAAGAAGCCCCCCAGGCCCGCGGGCGCGCCCGACCCTGGAGCCCCCTGGCTGGCTGCAGCCACAGGGAACGGGGGTTCTGAGTTGGCAGCCCCCATTCCCGAAGCATCCACGGGCAGTTCCCCGAAGGGCTGACACCGGCTGCGCCTCAGCAGCCAGACAACCTCCCTCCCTCTGGTCGGGCACTGCAAGCCACACAGCCACTTGTGTCCCCTGTGTCCCTGGAGGCCGCAGCGCGTTTTGGGTTTTGGCGCGGACGGGCCCCTCTCGGCTTCCGTAGTCCATTGGCCCCCGGAGCCTGCCAGACCGCTGGCCCCAGGGGCAGGCCCTGCTGAGTCCCTGAGCGCCACCTGGGTTCCTGCCACCACCCTTGGGACGGGATGAGGTGCCACCTTGTGCGTAGAAGCCCTGCACACAGGCAAGAATCCCCCCAGGCCCGCGGCGCACCCGACCCTGGAGCCCCCTGGCTGGCTGCAGCCACAGGGAACGGGGGTTCTGAGTTGGCAGCCCCCATTCCCGAAGCATCCACGGGCAGTTCCCCTAAGGGCTGACACCGGCTGCGCCTCAGCAGCCAGACAACCTCCCTCCCTCTGGTCGGGCACTGCAAGCCACACAGCCACTTGTGTCCCCTGTGTCCCTGGAGGCCGCAGCGCGTTTTGGGTTTTGGCGCGGACGGGCCCCTCTCGGCTTCCGTAGTCCATTTGCCCCCGGAGCCTACCAGACCCCTGGCCCCAGGGGCGGGCCCTGCTGAGTCCCCGAGCGCCTCCTGGGTTCCTGCCACCACCCTTGGGCCGGGATGAGGTGCCACCTTGTGCGTAGAAGCCCTGCACACAGGCAAGAAGCCCCCCAGGCCCGCGGGCGCGCCCGACCCTGGAGCCCCCTGGCTGGCTGCAGCCACAGGGAACGGGGGTACTGAGTTGGCAGCCCCCATTCCCGAAGCATCCACGGGCAGTTCCCCGAAGGGCTGACACCGGCTGCGCCTCAGCAGCCAGACAACCTCCCTCCCTCTGGTCGGGCACTGCAAGCCACACAGCCACTTGTGTCCCCTGTGTCCCTGGAGGCCGCAGCGCGTTTTGGGTTTTGGCGCGGACGGGCCCCTCTCGGCTTCCGTAGTCCATTTGCCCCGGAGCCTGCCAGACCCCTTGCCCCAGGGGCGGGCCCTGCTGAGTCCCCGAGTGCCTCCTGAGTTCCTGCCACCACCCTTGGGCCGGGATGTGGTGCCACCTTGTGCGTAGAAGCCCTGCACACAGGCAAGAAGCCCCTAGGCCCGCGGGCGCGCCCGACCCTGGAGCCCCCTGGCTGGCTGCAGCCACAGGGAACGGGGGTTCTGAGTTGGCAGCCCCCATTCCCGAAGCATCCACGGGCAGTTCCCCGAAGGGCTGACACCGGCTGCGCCTCAGCAGCCAGACAACCTCCCTCCCTCTGGTCGGGCACTGCAAGCCACACAGCCACTTGTGTCCCCTGTGTCCCTGGAGGCCGCAGCGCATTTTGGGTTTTGGCGCGGACGGGCCCCTCTCGGCTTCCGTAGTCCATTAGCCCCCGGAGCTTGCCAGACCCCTGGCCCCAGGGGCGGGCCCTGCTGAGTCCCCAAGCGCCTCCTGGGTTCCTGCCACCACCTTTGGGCCGGGATGAGGTGCCACCTTGTGCGTAGAAGCCCTGCACACAGGCAAGAAGCCCCCCAGGCCCGCGGGCGCGCCCAACCCTGGAGCCCCCTGGCTGGCTGCAGCCACAGGGAACGGGGGTACTGAGTTGGCAGCCCCCATTCCCGAAGCATCCACGGGCAGTTCCCCGAAGGGCTGACACCGGCTGCGCCTCAGCAGCCAGACAACCTCCCTCCCTCTGGTCGGGCACTGCAAGCCACACAGCCACTTGTGTCCCCTGTGTCCCTGGAGGCCGCAGCGCATTTTGGGTTTTGGCGCGGACGGGCCCCTCTCGGCTTCCGTAGTCCATTTGCCCTGGAGCCTGCCAGACCCCTTGCCCCAGGGGCGGGCCCTGCTGAGTCCCTGAGTGCCTCCTGAGTTCCTGCCACCACCCTTGGGCCGGGATGTGGTGCCACCTTGTGCGTAGAAGCCCTGCACACAGGCAAGAAGCCCCCCAGGCCCGCGGGCGCGCCCGACCCTGGAGCCCCCTGGCTGGCTGCAGCCACAGGGAACGGGGGTTCTGAGTTGGCAGCCCCATTCCCGAAGCATCCACGGGCAGTTCCCCGAAGGGCTGACACCGGCTGCGCCTCAGCAGCCAGACAACCTCCCTCCCTCTGGTCGGGCACTGCAAGCCACACAGCCACTTGTGTCCCCTGTGTCCCTGGAGGCCGCAGCGCGTTTTGGGTTTTGGCGCAGACGGGCCCCTCTCGGCTTCCGTAGTCCATTTGCCCCAGAGCCTGCCAGACCCCTTGCCCCAGGGGCGGGCCCTGCTGAGTCCCCGAGTGCCTCCTGAGTTCCTGCCACCACCCTTGGGCCGGGATGTGGTGCCACCTTTTGCGTAGAAGCCCTGCACACAGGCAAGAAGCCCCTAGGCCCGCGGGCGCGCCCGACCCTGGAGCCCCCTGGCTGGCTGCAGCCACAGGGAACGGGGGTTCTGAGTTGGCAGCCCCCATTCCCGAAGCATCCACGGGCAGTTCCCCGAAGGGCTGACACCGGCTGCGCCTCAGCAGCCAGACAACCTCCCTCCCTCTGGTCGGGCACTGCAAGCCACACAGCCACTTGTGTCCCCTGTGTCCCTGGAGGCCGCAGCGCGTTTTGGGTTTTGGCGCGGACGGGCCCCTCTCGGCTTCCGTAGTCCATTTGCCCCGGAGCCTGCCAGACCCCTTGCCCCAGGGGCGGGCCCTGCTGAGTCCCTGAGTGCCTCCTGAGTTCCTGCCACCACCCTTGGGCCGGGATGTGGTGCCACCTTGTGCGTAGAAGCCCTGCACACAGGCAAGAAGCCCCCCAGGCCCGCGGGCGCGCCCGACCCTGGAGCCCCCTGGCTGGCTGCAGCCACAGGGAACGGGGGTTCTGTGTTGGCAGCCCCCATTCCCGAAGCATCCACGGGCAGTTCCCCGAAGGGCTGACACCGGCTGTGCCTCTGCAGCCAGACAACCTCCCTCCCTCTGGTCGGGCACTGCAAGCCACACAGCCACTTGTGTCCCCTGTGTCCCTGGAGGCCGCAGCGCGTTTTGGGTTTTGGCGCGGACGGGCCCCTCTCGGCTTCCGTAGTCCATTTGCCCCCGGAGCCTGCCAGACCCCTGGCCCCAGGGGCAGGCCCTGCTGAGTCCCCGAGCGCCTCCTGGGTTCCTGCCACCACCCTTGGGCCGGGATGAGGTGCCACCTTGTGCGTAGAAGCCCTGCACACAGGCAAGAAGCCCCCCAGGCCCGCGGGCGCGCCCGACCCTGGAGCCCTCTGGTTGGCTGCAGCCACAGGGAACGGGGGTTCTGAGTTGGCAGCCCCCATTCCCGAAGCATCCACGGGCAGTTCCCCGAAGGGCTGACACCGGCTGCACCTCAGCAGCCAGACAACCTCCCTCCCTCTGGTCGGGCACTGCAAGCCACACAGCCACTTGTGTCCACTGTGTCCCTGGAGGCTGCAGCGCATTTTGGGTTTTGGCGCGGACGGGCCCCTCTCGGCTTCCGTAGTCCATTTGCCCCGGAGCCTGCCAGACCCCTTGCCCCAGGGGCGGGCCCTGCTGAGTCCCCGAGTGCCTCCTGAGTTCCTGCCACCACCCTTGGGCCGGGATGTGGTGCCACCTTGTGCGTAGAAGCCCTGCACACAGGCAAGAAGCCCCTAGGCCCGCGGGCGCGCCCGACCCTGGAGCCCCCTGGCTGGCTGCAGCCACAGGGAACGGGGGTTCTGAGTTGGCAGCCCCCATTCCCGAAGCATCCACGGGCAGTTCCCCGAAGGGCTGACACCGGCTGCGCCTCAGCAGCCAGACAACCTCCCTCCCTCTGGTCGGGCACTGCAAGCCACACAGCCACTTGTGTCCCCTGTGTCCCTGGAGGCCGCAGCGCGTTTTGGGTTTTGGCGCGGACGGGCTCCTCTCGGTTTCCGTAGTCCATTTGCCCCGGAGCCTGCCAGACCCCTTGCCCCAGGGGCGGGCCCTGCTGAGTCCCTGAGTGCCTCCTGAGTTCCTGCCACCACCCTTGGGCCGGGATGAGGTGCCACCTTGTGCGTAGAAGCCCTGCACACAGGCAAGAAGCCCCCCAGGCCCGCGGGCGCGTCCGACCCTGGAGCCCCCTGGCTGGCTGCAGCCACAGGGAACGGGGGTACTGAGTTGGCAGCCCCCATTCCCGAAGCATCCACGGGCAGTTCCCCGAAGGGCTGACACCGGCTGCGCCTCAGCAGCCAGACAACCTCCCTCCCTCTGGTCGGGCACTGCAAGCCACACAGCCACTTGTGTCCCCTGTGTCCCTGGAGGCCGCAGCGCGTTTTGGGTTTTGGCGCGGACGGGCCCCTCTCGGCTTCCGTAGTCCATTTGCCCCGGAGCCTGCCAGACCCCTTGCCCCAGGGGCGGGCCCTGCTGAGTCCCTGAGTGCCTCCTGAGTTCCTGCCACCACCCTTGGGCCGGGATGTGGTGCCACCTTGTGCGTAGAAGCCCTGCACACAGGCAAGAAGCCCCCCAGGCCCGCGGGCGTGCCCGACCCTGGAGCCCCCTGGCTGGCTGCAGCCACAGGGAACGGGGGTTCTGAGTTGGCAGCCCCCATTCCCGAAGCATCCACGGGCAGTTCCCCGAAGGGCTGACACCGGCTGCGCCTCAGCAGCCAGACAACCTCCCTCCCTCTGGTCGGGCACTGCAAGCCACACAGCCACTTGTGTCCCCTGTGTCCCTGGAGGCCGCAGCGCGTTTTGGGTTTTGGCGCGGACGGGCCCCTCTCGGCTTCCGTAGTCCATTTGCCCCGGAGCCTGCCAGACCCCTTGCCCCAGGGGCGGGCCCTGCTGAGTCCCTGAGTGCCTCCTGAGTTCCTGCCACCACCCTTGGGCCGGGATGTGGTGCCACCTTGTGCGTAGAAGCCTTGCACACAGGCAAGAAGCCCCCCAGGCCCGCGGGCGCGCCCGACCCTGGAGCCCCCTGGCTGGCTGCAGCCACAGGGAACGGGGGTTCTGAGTTGGCAGCCCCCATTCCCGAAGCATCCACGGGCAGTTCCCCGAAGGGCTGACACCGGCTGCGCCTCAGCAGCCAGACAACCTCCCTCCCTCTGGTCGGGCACTGCAAGCCACACAGCCACTTGTGTCCTCTGTGTCCCTGGAGGCCGCAGCGCGTTTTGGGTTTTGGCGCGGACGGGCCCCTCTCGGCTTCCGTAGTCCATTTGCCCCGGAGCCTGCCAGACCCCTGGCCCCAGAGGCGGGCCCTGCTGAGTCCCCGAGCGCCTCCTGAGTTCCTGCCACCACCCTTGGGCCGGGATGAGGTGCCACCTTGTGCGTAGAAGCCCTGCACACAGGCAAGAAGCCCCCCAGGCCCGCGGGCGCGCCCGACCCTGGAGCCCCCTGGCTGGCTGCAGCCACAGGGAACGGGGGTACTGAGTTGGCAGCCCCCATTCCCGAAGCATCCACGGGCAGTTCCCCGAAGGGCTGACACCGGCTGCGCCTCAGCAGCCAGACAACCTCCCTCCCTCTGGTCGGGCACTGCAAGCCACACAGCCACTTGTGTCCCCTGTGTCCCTGGAGGCCGCAGCGCGTTTTGGGTTTTGGCGCGGACGGGCCCCTCTCGGCTTCCGTAGTCCATTTGCCCCCGGAGCCTGCCAGACCCCTGGCCCCAGAGGCGGGCCCTGCTGAGTCCCCGAGCGCCTCCTGAGTTCCTGCCACCACCCTTGGGCCGGGATGAGGTGCCACCTTGTGCGTAGAAGCCCTGCACACAGGCAAGAAGCCCCCCAGGCCCGCGGGCGCGCCCGACCCTGGAGCCCCCTGGCTGGCTGCAGCCACAGGGAACGGGGGTTCTGAGTTGGCAGCCCCCATTCCCGAAGCATCCACGGGCAGTTCCCCGAAGGGCTGACACCGGCTGCGCCTCAGCAGCCAGACAACCTCCCTCCCTCTGGTCGGGCACTGCAAGCCACACAGCCACTTGTGTCCCCTGTGTCCCTGGAGGCCGCAGCGCGTTTTGGGTTTTGGCGCGGACGGGCCCCTCTCGGCTTCCGTAGTCCATTTGCCCCGGAGCCTGCCAGACCCCTTGCCCCAGGGGCGGGCCCTGCTGAGTCCCCGAGTGCCTCCTGAGTTCCTGCCACCACCCTTGGGCCGGGATGTGGTGCCACCTTGTGCGTAGAAGCCCTGCACACAGGCAAGAAGCCCCTAGGCCCGCGGGCGCGCCCGACCCTGGAGCCCCCTGGCTGGCTGCAGCCACAGGGAACGGGGGTTCTGAGTTGGCAGCCCCCATTCCCGAAGCATCCACGGGCAGTTCCCCGAAGGGCTGACACCGGCTGCGCCTCAGCAGCCAGACAACCTCCCTCCCTCTGGTCGGGCACTGCAAGCCACACAGCCACTTGTGTCCCCTGTGTCCCTGGAGGCCGTAGCGTGTTTTGGGTTTTGGCGCGGACGGGCCCCTCTCGGCTTCCGTAGTCCATTTGCCCCGGAGCCTGCCAGACCCCTTGCCCCCGGGGCGGGCCCTGCTGAGTCCCTGAGTGCCTCCTGAGTTCCTGCCACCACCCTTGGGCCGGGATGTGGTGCCACCTTGTGCGTAGAAGCCCTGCACACAGGCAAGAAGCCCCCCAGGCCCGCGGGCGTGCCCGACCCTGGAGCCCCCTGGCTGGCTGCAGCCACAGGGAACGGGGGTTCTGAGTTGGCAGCCCCCATTCCCGAAGCATCCACGGGCAGTTCCCCGAAGGGCTGACACCGGCTGCGCCTCAGCAGCCAGACAACCTCCCTCCCTCTGGTCGGGCACTGCAAGCCACACAGCCACTTGTGTCCCCTGTGTCCCTGGAGGCCGCAGCGCGTTTTGGGTTTTGGCGCGGACGGGCCCCTCTCGGCTTCCGTAGTCCATTTGCCCCGGAGCCTGCCAGACCCCTGGCCCCAGAGGCGGGCCCTGCTGAGTCCCCGAGCGCCTCCTGAGTTCCTGCCACCACCCTTGGGCCGGGATGTGGTGCCACCTTGTGCGTAGAAGCCCTGCACACAGGCAAGAAGCCCCCCAGGCCCGCGGGCGCGCCCGACCCTGGAGCCCCCTGGCTGGCTGCAGCCACAGGGAACGGGGGTTCTGAGTTGGCAGCCCCCATTCCCGAAGCATCCACGGGCAGTTCCCCGAAGGGCTGACACCGGCTGCGCCTCAGCAGCCAGACAACCTCCCTCCCTCTGGTCGGGCACTGCAAGCCACACAGCCACTTGTGTCCCCTTTGTCCCTGGAGGCCGCAGCGCGTTTTGGGTTTTGGCGCGGACGGGCCCCTCTCGGCTTCCGTAGTCCATTTGCCCCGGAGCCTGCCAGACCCCTGGCCCCAGAGGCGGGCCCTGCTGAGTCCCCGAGCGCCTCCTGAGTTCCTGCCACCACCCTTGGGCCAGGATGAGGTGCCACCTTGTGCGTAGAAGCCCTGCACACAGGCAAGAAGCCCCCCAGGCCCGCGGGCGCGCCCGACCCTGGAGCCCCCTGGCTGGCTGCAGCCACAGGGAACGGGGGTTCTGAGTTGGCAGCCCCCATTCCCGAAGCATCCACGGGCAGTTCCCCGAAGGGCTGACACCGGCTGCGCCTCAGCAGCCAGACAACCTCCCTCCCTCTGGTCGGGCACTGCAAGCCACACAGCCACTTGTGTCCCCTGTGTCCCTGGAGGCCGCAGCGCGTTTTGGGTTTTGGCGCGGACGGGCCCCTCTCGGCTTCCGTAGTCCATTTGCCCCGGAGCCTGCCAGACCCCTTGCCCCAGGGGCGGGCCCTGCTGAGTCCCTGAGTGCCTCCTGAGTTCCTGCCACCACCCTTGGGCCGGGATGTGGTGCCACCTTGTGCGTAGAAGCCCTGCACACAGGCAAGAAGCCCCCCAGGCCCGCGGGCTTGCCCGACCCTTGAGCCCCCTGGCTGGCTGCAGCCACAGGGAACGGGGGTTCTGAGTTGGCAGCCCCCATTCCCGAAGCATCCACGGGCAGTTCCCCGAAGGGCTGACACCGGCTGCGCCTCAGCAGCCAGACAACCTCCCTCCCTCTGGTCGGGCACTGCAAGCCACACAGCCACTTGTGTCCCCTGTGTCCCTGGAGGCCGCAGCGCGTTTTGGGTTTTGGCGCGGACGGGCCCCTCTCGGCTTCCGTAGTCCATTTGCCCCGGAGCCTGCCAGACCCCTGGCCCCAGGGGCGGGCCCTGCTGAGTCCCCGAGTGCCTCCTGAGTTCCTGCCACCACCCTTGGGCCGGGATGTGGTGCCACCTTGTGCGTAGAAGCCCTGCACACAGGCAAGAAGCCCCTAGGCCCGTGGGCGCGCCCGACTCTGGAGCCCCCTGGCTGGCTGCAGCCACAGGGAACGGGGGTTCTGAGTTGGCAGCCCCCATTCCCGAAGCATCCACGGGCAGTTCCCCGAAGGGCTGACACCGGCTGCGCCTCAGCAGCCAGACAACCTCCCTCCCTCTGGTCGGGCACTGCAAGCCACACAGCCACTTGTGTCCCCTGTGTCCCTGGAGGCCGCAGCGCGTTTTGGGTTTTGGCGCGGACGGGCCCCTCTCGGCTTCCGTAGTCCATTTGCCCCGGAGCCTGCCAGACCCCTTGGCCAAGGGGCGGGCCCTGCTGAGTCCCTGAGTGCCTCCTGGGTTCCTGCCACCACCCTTGGGCCGGGATGTGGTGCCACCTTGTGCGTAGAAGCCCTGCACACAGGCAAGAAGCCCCCCAGGCCCGCGGGCGCGCCCGACCCTGGAGCCCCCTGGCTGGCTGCAGCCACAGGGAACGGGGGTTCTGAGTTGGCAGCCCCCATTCCCGAAGCATCCACGGGCAGTTCCCCGAAGGGCTGACACCGGCTGCGCCTCAGCAGCCAGACAACCTCCCTCCCTCTGGTCGGGCACTGCAAGCCACACAGCCACTTGTGTCCCCTGTGTCCCTGGAGGCCGCAGCGCGTTTTGGGTTTTGGCGCGGACGGGCCCCTCTCGGCTTCCGTAGTCCATTTGCCCCGGAGCCTGCCAGACCCCTTGCCCCAGGGGCGGGCCCTGCTGAGTCCCCGAGTGCCTCCTGAGTTCCTGCCACCACCCTTGGGCCGGGATGTGGTGCCACCTTGTGCGTAGAAGCCCTGCACACAGGCAAGAAGCCCCCCAGGCCCGTGGGCGCGCCCGACCCTGGAGCCCCCTGGCTGGCTGCAGCCACAGGGAACGGGGGTTCTGAGTTGGCAGCCCCCATTCCCGAAGCATCCACGGGCAGTTCCCCGAAGGGCTGACACCGGCTGCGCCTCAGCAGCCAGACAACCTCCCTCCCTCTGGTCGGGCACTGCAAGCCACACAGCCACTTGTGTCCCCTGTGTCCCTGGAGGCCGCAGCGCGTTTTGGGTTTTGGCGCGGACGGGCCCCTCTCGGCTTCCGTAGTCCATTTGCCCTGGAGCCTGCCAGACCCCTTGCCCCAGGGGCGGGCCCTGCTGAGTCCCTGAGTGCCTCCTGAGTTCCTGCCACCACCCTTGGGCCGGGATGTGGTGCCACCTTGTGCGTAGAAGCCCTGCACACAGGCAAGAAGCCCCCCAGGCCCGCGGGCGCGCCCGACCCTGGAGCCCCCTGGCTGGCTGCAGCCACAGGGAACGGGGGTTCTGAGTTGGCAGCCCCCATTCCCGAAGCATCCATGGGCAGTTCCCCGAAGGGCTGACACCGGCTGCGCCTCAGCAGCCAGACAACCTCCCTCCCTCTGGTCGGGCACTGCAAGCCACACAGCCACTTGTGTCCCCTTTGTCCCTGGAGGCCGCAGCGCGTTTTGGGTTTTGGAGCGGACGGGCCCCTCTCAGCTTCCGTAGTCCATTTGCCCCGGAGCCTGCCAGACCCCTGGCCCCAGAGGCGGGCCCTGCTGAGTCCCCGAGCGCCTCCTGAGTTCCTGCCACCACCCTTGGGCCGGGATGAGGTGCCACCTTGTGCGTAGAAGCCCTGCACACAGGCAAGAAGCCCCCCAGGCCCGCGGGCGCGCCCGACCCTGGAGCCCCCTGGCTGGCTGCAGCCACAGGGAACGGGGGTACTGAGTTGGCAGCCCCCATTCCCGAAGCATCCACGGGCAGTTCCCCGAAGGACTGACACCGGCTGCGCCTCAGCAGCCAGACAACCTCCCTCCCTCTGGTCGGGCACTGCAAGCCACACAGCCACTTGTGTCCCCTGTGTCCCTGGAGGCCGCAGCTCGTTTTGGGTTTTGGCACGGACGGGCCCCTCTCGGCTTCCGTAGTCCATTTGCCCCGGAGCCTGCCAGACCCCTGGCCCCAGAGGCGGGCCCTGCTGAGTCCCCGAGCGCCTCCTGAGTTCCTGCCACCACCCTTGGGCCGGGATGAGGTGCCACCTTGTGCGTAGAAGCCCTGCACACAGGCAAGAAGCCCCCCAGGCCCGCGGGCGCGCCCGACCCTGGAGCCCCCTGGCTGGCTGCAGCCACAGGGAACGGGGGTACTGAGTTGGCAGCCCCCATTCCCGAAGCATCCACGGGCAGTTCCCCAAAGGGCTGACACCGGCTGCGCCTCAGCAGCCAGACAACCTCCCTCCCTCTGGTCGGGCACTGCAAGCCACACAGCCACTTGTGTCCCCTGTGTCCCTGGAGGCCGCAGCGCGTTTTGGGTTTTGGCGCGGACGGGCCCCTCTCGGCTTCCGTAGTCCATTTGCCCCGGAGCCTGCCAGACCCCTGGCCCCAGGGGCGGGCCCTGCTGAGTCCCTGAGTGCCTCCTGAGTTCCTGCCACCACCCTTGGGCCGGGATGTGGTGCCACCTTGTGCGTAGAAGCCCTGCACACAGGCAAGAAGCCCCCCAGGCCCGCGGGCGCGCCCGACCCTGGAGCCCCCTGGCTGGCTGCAGCCACAGGAAACGGGGGTTCTGAGTTGGCAGCCCCCATTCCCGAAGCATCCACGGGCAGTTCCCCGAAGGGCTGACACCGGCTGCGCCTCAGCAGCCAGACAACCTCCCTCCCTCTGGTCGGGCACTGCAAGCCACACAGCCACTTGTGTCCCCTGTGTCCCTGGAGGCCGCAGCGCGTTTTGGGTTTTGGCGCGGACGGGCCCCTCTCGGCTTCCGTAGTCCATTTGCCCCGGAGCCTGCCAGACCCCTTGCCCCAGGGGCGGGCCCTGCTGAGTCCCCGAGTGCCTCCTGAGTTCCTGCCACCACCCTTGGGCCGGGATGTGGTGCCACCTTGTGCGTAGAAGCCCTGCACACAGGCAAGAAGCCCCTAGGCCCGCGGGCGCGCCCGACTCTGGAGCCCCCTGGCTGGCTGCAGCCACAGGGAACGGGGGTTCTGAGTTGGCAGCCCCCATTCCCGAAGCATCCACGGGCAGTTCCCCGAAGGGCTGACACCGGCTGCGCCTCAGCAGCCAGACAACCTCCCTCCCTCTGGTCGGGCACTGCAAGCCACACAGCCACTTGTGTCCCCTGTGTCCCTGGAGGCCGCAGCGCGTTTTGGGTTTTGGCGCGGACGGGCCCCTCTCGGCTTCCGTAGTCCATTTGCCCCGGAGCCTGCCAGACCCCTTGGCCAAGGGGCGGGCCCTGCTGAGTCCCTGAGTGCCTCCTGGGTTCCTGCCACCACCCTTGGGCCGGGATGTGGTGCCACCTTGTGCGTAGAAGCCCTGCACACAGGCAAGAAGCCCCCCAGGCCCGCGGGCGCGCCCGACCCTGGAGCCCCCTGGCTGGCTGCAGCCACAGGGAACGGGGGTTCTGAGTTGGCAGCCCCCATTCCCGAAGCATCCATGGGCAGTTCCCCGAAGGGCTGACACCGGCTGCGCCTCAGCAGCCAGACAACCTCCCTCCCTCTGGTCGGGCACTGCAAGCCACACAGCCACTTGTGTCCCCTGTGTCCCTGGAGGCCGCAGCGCGTTTTGGGTTTTGGCGCGGACGGGCCCCTCTCGGCTTCCGTAGTCCATTTGCCCCGGAGCCTGCCAGACCCCTGGCCCCAGAGGCGGGCCCTGCTGAGTCCCCGAGCGCCTCCTGAGTTCCTGCCACCACCCTTGGGCCGGGATGAGGTGCCACCTTGTGCGTAGAAGCCCTGCACACAGGCAAGAAGCCCCCCAGGCCCGCGGGCGCGCCCGACCCTGGAGCCCCCTGGCTGGCTGCAGCCACAGGGAACGGGGGTTCTGAGTTGGCAGCCCCCATTCCCGAAGCATCCACGGGCAGTTCCCCGAAGGGCTGACACCGGCTGCGCCTCAGCAGCCAGACAACCTCCCTCCCTCTGGTCGGGCACTGCAAGCCACACAGCCACTTGTGTCCCCTGTGTCCCTGGAGGCCGCAGCGCGTTTTGGGTTTTGGCGCGGACGGGCCCCTCTCGGCTTCCGTAGTCCATTTGCCCCGGAGCCTGCCAGACCCCTTGTCCCAGGGGCGGGCCCTGCTGAGTCCCTGAGTGCCTCCTGAGTTCCTGCCACCACCCTTGGGCCGGGATGTGGTGCCACCTTGTGCGTAGAAGCCCTGCACACAGGCAAGAAGCCCCCCAGGCCCGCGGGCGCGCCCGACCCTGGAGCCCCCTGGCTGGCTGCAGCCACAGGGAACGGGGGTTCTGAGTTGGCAGCCCCCATTCCCGAAGCATCCACGGGCAGTTCCCCGAAGGGCTGACACCGGCTGCGCCTCAGCAGCCAGACAACCTCCCTCCCTCTGGTCGGGCACTGCAAGCCACACAGCCACTTGTGTCCCCTGTGTCCCTGGAGGCCGCAGCGCGTTTTGGGTTTTGGCGCGGACGGGCCCCTCTCGGCTTCCGTAGTCCATTTGCCCCGGAGCCTGCCAGACCCCTTGCCCCAGGGGCGGGCCCTGCTGAGTCCCCGAGTGCCTCCTGAGTTCCTGCCACCACCCTTGGGCCGGGATGTGGTGCCACCTTGTGCGTAGAAGCCCTGCACACAGGCAAGAAGCCCCTAGGCCCGCGGGCGCGCCCGACTCTGGAGCCCCCTGGCTGGCTGCAGCCACAGGGAACGGGGGTTCTGAGTTGGCAGCCCCCATTCCCGAAGCATCCACGGGCAGTTCCCCGAAGGGCTGACACCGGCTGCGCCTCAGCAGCCAGACAACCTCCCTCCCTCTGGTCGGGCACTGCAAGCCACACAGCCACTTGTGTCCCCTGTGTCCCTGGAGGCCGCAGCGCGTTTTGGGTTTTGGCGCGGACGGGCCCCTCTCGGCTTCGGTAGTCCATTTGCCCCGGAGCCTGCCAGACCCCTTGCCCCAGGGGCGGGCCCTGCTGAGTCCCTGAGTGCCTCCTGAGTTCCTGCCACCACCCTTGGGCCGGGATGTGGTGCCACCTTGTGCGTAGAAGCCCTGCACACAGGCAAGAAGCCCCCCAGGCCCGCGGGCGCGCCCGACCCTGGAGCCCCCTGGCTGGCTGCAGCCACAGGGAACGGGGGTTCTGAGTTGGCAGCCCCCATTCCCGAAGCATCCACGGGCAGTTCCCCGAAGGGCTGACACCGGCTGCGCCTCAGCAGCCAGACAACCTCCCTCCCTCTGGTCGGGCACTGCAAGCCACACAGCCACTTGTGTCCCCTTTGTCCCTGGAGGCCGCAGCGCGTTTTGGGTTTTGGCGCGGACGGGCCCCTCTCGGCTTCCGTAGTCCATTTGCCCCGGAGCCTGCCAGACCCCTGGCCCCAGAGGCGGGCCCTGCTGAGTCCCCGAGCGCCTCCTGAGTTCCTGCCACCACCCTTGGGCCGGGATGAGGTGCCACCTTGTGCGTAGAAGCCCTGCACACAGGCAAGAAGCCCCCCAGGCCCGCGGGCGCGCCCGACCCTGGAGCCCCCTGGCTGGCTGCAGCCACAGGGAACGGGGGTTCTGAGTTGGCAGCCCCCATTCCCGAAGCATCCACGGGCAGTTCCCCGAAGGGCTGACACCGGCTGCGCCTCAGCAGCCAGACAACCTCCCTCCCTCTGGTCGGGCACTGCAAGCCACACAGACACTTGTGTCCCCTGTGTCCCTGGAGGCCGCAGCGCGTTTTGGGTTTTGGCGCGGACGGGCCCCTCTCGGCTTCCGTAGTCCATTTGCCCCGGAGCCTGCCAGACCCCTTGCCCCAGGGGCGGGCCCTGCTGAGTCCCTGAGTGCCTCCTGAGTTCCTGCCACCACCCTTGGGCCGGGATGTGGTGCCACCTTGTGCGTAGAAGCCCTGCACACAGGCAAGAAGCCCCCCAGGCCCGCGGGCGCGCCCGACCCTGGAGCCCCCTGGCTGGCTGCAGCCACAGGGAACGGGGGGTTCTGAGTTGGCAGCCCCCATTCCCGAAGCATCCACGGGCAGTTCCCCGAAGGGCTGACACCGGCTGCGCCTCAGCAGCCAGACAACCTCCCTCCCTCTGGTCGGGCACTGCAAGCCACACAGCCACTTGTGTCCCCTGTGTCCCTGGAGGCCGCAGCGCGTTTTGGGTTTTGGCGCGGACGGGCCCCTCTCGGCTTCCGTAGTCCATTTGCCCCGGAGCCTGCCAGACCCCTTGCCCCAGGGGCGGGCCCTGCTGAGTCCCCGAGTGCCTCCTGAGTTCCTGCCACCACCCTTGGGCCGGGATGTGGTGCCACCTTGTGCGTAGAAGCCCTGCACACAGGCAAGAAGCCCCTAGGCCCGCGGGCGCGCCCGACTCTGGAGCCCCCTGGCTGGCTGCAGCCACAGGGAACGGGGGTTCTGAGTTGGCAGCCCCCATTCCCGAAGCATCCACGGGCAGTTCCCCGAAGGGCTGACACCGGCTGCGCCTCAGCAGCCAGACAACCTCCCTCCCTCTGGTCGGGCACTGCAAGCCACACAGCCACTTGTGTCCCCTGTGTCCCTGGAGGCCGCAGCGCGTTTTGGGTTTTGGCGCGGACGGGCCCCTCTCGGCTTCCGTAGTCCATTTGCCCCGGAGCCTGCCAGACCCCTTGCCCCAGGGGCGGGCCCTGCTGAGTCCCTGAGTGCCTCCTGAGTTCCTGCCACCACCCTTGGGCCGGGATGTGGTGCCACCTTGTGCGTAGAAGCCCTGCACACAGGCAAGAAGCCCCCCAGGCCCGCGGGCGCGCCCGACCCTGGAGCCCCCTGGCTGGCTGCAGCCACAGGGAACGGGGGTTCTGAGTTGGCAGCCCCCATTCCCGAAGCATCCACGGGCAGTTCCCCGAAGGGCTGACACCGGCTGCGCCTCAGCAGCCAGACAACCTCCCTCCCTCTGGTCGGGCACTGCAAGCCACACAGCCACTTGTGTCCCCTTTGTCCCTGGAGGCCGCAGCGCGTTTTGGGTTTTGGCGCGGACGGGCCCCTCTCGGCTTCCGTAGTCCATTTGCCCTGGAGCCTGCCAGACCCCTGGCCCCAGAGGCGGGCCCTGCTGAGTCCCCGAGCGCCTCCTGAGTTCCTGCCACCACCCTTGGGCCGGGATGTGGTGCCACCTTGTGCGTAGAAGCCCTGCACACAGGCAAGAAGCCCCCCAGGCCCGCGGGCGCGCCCGACCCTGGAGCCCCCTGGCTGGCTGCAGCCACAGGGAACGGGGGTTCTGAGTTGGCAGCCCCCATTCCCGAAGCATCCACGGGCAGTTCCCCGAAGGGCTGACACCGGCTGCGCCTCAGCAGCCAGACAACCTCCCTCCCTCTGGTCGGGCACTGCAAGCCACACAGCCACTTGTGTCCCCTGTGTCCCTGGAGGCCGCAGCGCGTTTTGGGTTTTGGCGCGGACGGGCCCCTCTCGGCTTCGGTAGTCCATTTGCCCCGGAGCCTGCCAGACCCCTTGCCCCAGGGGCGGGCCCTGCTGAGTCCCCGAGTGCCTCCTGAGTTCCTGCCACCACCCTTGGGCCGGGATGTGGTGCCACCTTGTGCGTAGAAGCCCTGCACACAGGCAAGAAGCCCCCCAGGCCCGCGGGCGCGCCCGACCCTGGAGCCCCCTGGCTGGCTGCAGCCACAGGGAACGGGGGTTCTGAGTTGGCAGCCCCCATTCCCGAAGCATCCACGGGCAGTTCCCCGAAGGGCTGACACCGGCTGCGCCTCAGCAGCCAGACAACCTCCCTCCCTCTGGTCGGGCACTGCAAGCCACACAGCCACTTGTGTCCCCTGTGTCCCTGGAGGCCGCAGCGCGTTTTGGGTTTTGGCGCGGACGGGCCCCTCTCGGCTTCCGTAGTCCATTTGCCCCGGAGCCTGCCAGACCCCTTGCCCCAGGGGCGGGCCCTGCTGAGTCCCCGAGTGCCTCCTGAGTTCCTTCCACCACCCTTGGGCCGGGATGTGGTGCCACCTTGTGCGTAGAAGCCCTGCACACAGGCAAGAAGCACCCCAGGCCCGCGGGCGCGCCCGACCCTGGAGCCCCCTGGCTGGCTGCAGCCACAGGGAACGGGGGTTCTGAGTTGGCAGCCCCCATTCCCGAAGCATCCACGGGCAGTTCCCCGAAGGGCTGACACCGGCTGCGCCTCAGCAGCCAGACAACCTCCCTCCCTCTGGTCGGGCACTGCAAGCCACACAGCCACTTGTGTCCCCTGTGTCCCTGGAGGCCGCAGCGCGTTTTGGGTTTTGGCGCGGACGGGCCCCTCTCGGCTTCCGTAGTCCATTTGCCCCGGCGCCTGCCAGACCCCTTGCCCCAGGGGCGGGCCCTGCTGAGTTCCGGAGTGCCTCCTGAGTTCCTGCCACCACCCTTGGGCCGGGATGTGGTGCCACCTTGTGCGTAGAAGCCCTGCACACAGGCAAGAAGCCCCCCAGGCCCGCGGGCGCGTCCGACCCTGGAGCCCCCTGGCTGGCTGCAGCCACAGGGAACGGGGGTTCTGAGTTGGCAGCCCCCATTCCCGAAGCATCCACGGGCAGTTCCCCGAAGGGCTGACACCGGCTGCGCCTCAGCAGCCAGACAACCTCCCTCCCTCTGGTCGGGCACTGCAAGCCACACAGCCACTTGTGTCCCCTGTGTCCCTGGAGGCCGCAGCGCGTTTTGGGTTTTGGCGCGGACGGGCCCCTCTCGGCTTCCGTAGTCCATTTGTCCCGGAGCCTGCCAGACCCCTTGCCCCAGGGGCGGGCCCTGCTGAGTCCCTGAGTGCCTCCTGAGTTCCTGCCACCACCCTTGGGCCGGGATGTGGTGCCACCTTGTGCGTAGAAGCCCTGCACACAGGCAAGAAGCCCCCCAGGCCCGCGGGCGCGCCCGACCCTGGAGCCCCCTGGCTGGCTGCAGCCACAGGGAACGGGGGTTCTGAGTTGGCAGCCCCCATTCCCGAAGCATCCACGGGCAGTTCCCCGAAGGGCTGACACCGGCTGCGCCTCAGCAGCCAGACAACCTCCCTCCCTCTGGTCGGGCACTGCAAGCCACACAGCCACTTGTGTCCCCTGTGTCCCTGGAGGCCGCAGCGCGTTTTGGGTTTTGGCGTGGACGGGCCCCTCTCGGTTTCCGTAGTCCATTTGCCCCGGAGCCTGCCAGACCCCTTGCCCCAGGGGCGGGCCCTGCTGAGTCCCTGAGTGCCTCCTGAGTTCCTGCCACCACCCTTGGGCCGGGATGAGGTGCCACCTTGTGCGTAGAAGCCCTGCACACAGGCAAGAAGCCCCCAAGGCCCGCGGGCGCGTCCGACCCTGGAGCCCCCTGGCTGGCTGCAGCCACAGGGAACGGGGGTACTGAGTTGGCAGCCCCCATTCCCGAAGATCCACGGGCAGTTCCCCGAAGGGCTGACACCGGCTGCGCCTCAGCAGCCAGACAACCTCCCTCCCTCTGGTCGGGCACTGCAAGCCACACAGCCACTTGTGTCCCCTGTGTCCCTGGAGGCCGCAGTGCGTTTTGGGTTTTGGCGCGGACGGGCCCCTCTCGGCTTCCGTAGTCCATTTGCCCCGGAGCCTGCCAGACCCCTGGCCCCAGAGGCGGGCCCTGCTGAGTCCCCGAGCGCCTGCTGAGTTCCTGCCACCACCCTTGGGCTGGGATGAGGTGCCACTTTGTGCGTAGAAGCCCTGCACACAGGCAAGAAGCCCCCCAGGCCCGCGGGCGCGCCCGACCCTGGAGCCCCCTGGCTGGCTGCAGCCACAGGGAACGGGGGTTCTGAGTTGGCAGCCCCCATTCCCGAAGCATCCACGGGCAGTTCCCCGAAGGGCTGACACCGGCTGCGCCTCAGCAGCCAGACAACCTCCCTCCCTCTGGTCGGGCACTGCAAGCCACACAGCCACTTGTGTCCCCTGTGTCCCTGGAGGCCGCAGCGCGTTTTGGGTTTTGGCGCGGACGGGCCCCTCTCGGCTTCCGTAGTCCATTTGCCCCGGGGCCTGCCAGACCCCTTGCCCCAGGGGCGGGCCCTGCTGAGTCCCCGAGTGCCTCCTGAGTTCCTGCCACCACCCTTGGGCCGGGATGTGGTGCCACCTTGTGCGTAGAAGCCCTGCACACAGGCAAGAAGCCCCTAGGCCTGCGGGCATGCCCGACCCTGGAGCCCCCTGGCTGGCTGCAGCCACAGGGAACGGGGGTTCTGAGTTGGCAGCCCCCATTCCCGAAGCATCCACGGGCAGTTCCCCGAAGGGCTGACACCGGCTGCGCCTCAGCAGCCAGACAACCTCCCTCCCTCTGGTCGGGCACTGCAAGCCACACAGCCACTTGTGTCCCCTGTGTCCCTGGAGGCCGCAGCGCGTTTTGGGTTTTGGCGCGGACGGGCCCCTCTCGGCTTCCGTAGTCCATTTGCCCCGGAGCCTGCCAGACCCCTGGCCCCAGGGGCGGGCCCTGCTGAGTCCCTGAGTGCCTCCTGAGTTCCTGCCACCACCCTTGGGCCGGGATGAGGTGCCACCTTGTGCGTAGAAGCCCTGCACACAGGCAAGAAGCCCCTAGGCCCGCGGGCGCGCCCGACCCTGGAGCCCCCTGGCTGGCTGCAGCCACAGGGAACGGGGGTTCTGAGTTGGCAGCCCCCATTCCCGAAGATCCTCGGGCAGTTCCCCGAAGGGCTGACACCGGCTGCGCCTCAGCAGCCAGACAACCTCCCTCCCTCTGGTCGGGCACTGCAAGCCACACAGCCACTTGTGTCCCCTGTGTCCCTGGAGGCCGCAGCGCGTTTTGGGTTTTGGCGCGGACGGGCCCCTCTCGGCTTCCGTAGTCCATTTGCCCCGGAGCCTGCCAGACCCCTTGCCCCAGGGGCGGGCCCTGCTGAGTCCCTGAGTGCCTCCTGAGTTCCTGCCACCACCCTTGGGCCGGGATGTGGTGCCACCTTGTGCGTAGAAGCCCTGCACACAGGCAAGAAGCCCCCCAGGCCCGCGGGCGCGCCCGACCCTGGAGCCCCCTGGCTGGCTGCAGCCACAGGGAACGGGGGTTCTGAGTTGGCAGCCCCCATTCCCGAAGCATCCACGGGCAGTTCCCCGAAGGGCTGACACCGGCTGCGCCTCAGCAGCCAGACAACCTCCCTCCCTCTGGTCGGGCACTGCAAGCCACACAGCCACTTGTGTCCCCTGTGTCCCTGGAGGCCGCAGCGCGTTTTGGGTTTTGGCGCGGACGGGCCCCTCTCGGCTTCCGTAGTCCATTTGCCCCGGGGCCTGCCAGACCCCTTGCCCCAGGGGCGGGCCCTGCTGAGTCCCCGAGTGCCTCCTGAGTTCCTGCCACCACCCTTGGGCCGGGATGTGGTGCCACCTTGTGCGTAGAAGCCCTGCACACAGGCAAGAAGCCCCTAGGCCTGCGGGCACGCCCGACCCTGGAGCCCCCTGGCTGGCTGCAGCCACAGGGAACGGGGGTTCTGAGTTGGCAGCCCCCATTCCCGAAGCATCCACGGGCAGTTCACCGAAGGGCTGACACCGGCTGCGCCTCAGCAGCCAGACAACCTCCCTCCCTCTGGTCGGGCACTGCAAGCCACACAGCCACTTGTGTCCCCTGTGTCCCTGGAGGCCGCAGCGCGTTTTGGGTTTTGGCGCGGACGGGCCCCTCTCGGCTTCCGTAGTCCATTTGCCCCGGAGCCTGCCAGACCCCTTGCCCCAGGGGCGGGCCCTGCTGAGTCCCTGAGTGCCTCCTGAGTTCCTGCCACCACCCTTGGGCCGGGATGTGGTGCCACCTTGTGCGTAGAAGCCCTGCACACAGGCAAGAAGCCCCCCAGGCCCGCGGGCGCGCCCGACCCTGGAGCCCCCTGGCTGGCTGCAGCCACAGGGAACGGGGGTTCTGAGTTGGCAGCCCCCATTCCCGAAGCATCCACGGGCAGTTCCCCGAAGGGCTGACACCGGCTGCGCCTCAGCAGCCAGACAACCTCCCTCCCTCTGGTCGGGCACTGCAAGCCACACAGCCACTTGTGTCCCCTGTGTCCCTGGAGGCCGCAGCGCGTTTTGGGTTTTGGCGCGGACGGGCCCCTCTCGGCTTCCGTAGTCCATTTGCCCCGGAGCCTGCCAGACCCCTTGCCCCAGGGGCGGGCCCTGCTGAGTCCCTGAGTGCCTCCTGAGTTCCTGCCACCACCCTTGGGCCGGGATGTGGTGCCACCTTGTGCGTAGAAGCCCTGCACACAGGCAAGAAGCCCCCCAGGCCCGTGGGCGCGCCCGACCCTGGAGCCCCCTGGCTGGCTGCAGCCACAGGGAACGGGGGTTCTGAGTTGGCAGCCCCCATTCCCGAAGCATCCACGGGCAGTTCCCCGAAGGGCTGACACCAGCTGCGCCTCAGCAGCCAGACAACCTCCCTCCCTCTGGTCGGGCACTGCAAGCCACACAGCCACTTGTGTCCCCTGTGTCCCTGGAGGCCGCAGCGCGTTTTGGGTTTTGGCGCGGACGGGCCCCTCTCGGCTTCCGTAGTCCATTTGACCCGGAGCCTGCCAGACCCCTTGCCCCAGGGGCGGGCCCTGCTGAGTCCCCGAGTGCCTCCTGAGTTCCTGCCACCAAACTTGGGCCGGGATGTGGTGCCACCTTGTGCGTAGAAGCCCTGCACACAGGCAAGAAGCCCCTAGGCCCGCGGGCGCGCCCGACCCTGGAGCCCCCTGGCTGGCTGCAGCCACAGGGAACGGGGGTTCTGAGTTGGCAGCCCCCATTCCCGAAGCATCCACGGGCAGTTCCCCGAAGGGCTGACACCGGCTGCGCCTCAGCAGCCAGACAACCTCCCTCCCTCTGGTCGGGCACTGCAAGCCACACAGCCACTTGTGTCCCCTGTGTCCCTGGAGGCCGCAGCGCGTTTTGGGTTTTGGCGCGGACGGGCCCCTCTCGGCTTCCGTAGTCCATTTGCCCCGGAGCCTGCCAGACCCCTTGCCCCAGGGGCGGGCCCTGCTGAGTCCCTGAGTGCCTCCTGAGTTCCTGCCACCACCCTTGGGCCGGGATGTGGTGCCACCTTGTGCGTAGAAGCCCTGCACACAGGCAAGAAGCCCCCCAGGCCCGCGGGCGCGCCCGACCCTGGAGCCCCCTGGCTGGCTGCAGCCACAGGGAACGGGGGTTCTGAGTTGGCAGCCCCCATTCCCGAAGCATCCACGGGCAGTTCCCCGAAGGGCTGACACCGGCTGCGCCTCAGCAGCCAGACAACCTCCCTCCCTCTGGTCGGGCACTGCAAGCCACACAGCCACTTGTGTCCCCTGTGTCCCTGGAGGCCGCAGCGCGTTTTGGGTTTTGGCGCGGACGGGCCCCTCTCGGCTTCCGTAGTCCATTTGCCCCGGAGCCTGCCAGACCCCTGGCCCCAGAGGCGGGCCCTGCTGAGTCCCCGAGCGCCTCCTGAGTTCCTGCCACCACCCTTGGGCCGGGATGAGGTGCCACCTTGTGCGTAGAAGCCCTGCACACAGGCAAGAAGCCCCTAGGCCTGCGGGCACGCCCGACCCTGGAGCCCCCTGGCTGGCTGCAGCCACAGGGAACGGGGGTTCTGAGTTGGCAGCCCCCATTCCCGAAGCATCCACGGGCAGTTCCCCGAAGGGCTGACACCGGCTGCGCCTCAGCAGCCAGACAACCTCCCTCCCTCTGGTCGGGCACTGCAAGCCACACAGCCACTTGTGTCCCCTGTGTCCCTGGAGGCCGCAGCGCGTTTTGGGTTTTGGCGCGGACGGGCCCCTCTCGGCTTCGGTAGTCCATTTGCCCCGGAGCCTGCCAGACCCCTTGACCCAGGGGCGGGCCCTGCTGAGTCCCCGAGCGCCTCCTGAGTTTCTGCCACCACCCTTGGGCCGGGATGTGGTGCCACCTTGTGCGTAGAAGCCCTGCACACAGGCAAGAAGCCCCCCAGGCCCGCGGGCGCGCCCGACCCTGGAGCCCCCTGGCTGGCTGCAGCCACAGGGAACGGGGGTTCTGAGTTGGCAGCCCCCATTCCCGAAGCATCCACGGGCAGTTCCCCGAAGGGCTGACACCGGCTGCGCCTCAGCAGCCAGACAACCTCCCTCCCTCTGGTCGGGCACTGCAAGCCACACAGCCACTTGTGTCCCCTGTGTCCCTGGAGGCCACAGCGCGTTTTGGGTTTTGGCGCGGACGGGCCCCTCTCGGCTTCCGTAGTCCATTTGCCCCGGAGCCTGCCAGACCCCTTGCCCCAGGGGCGGGCCCTGCTGAGTCCCTGAGTGCCTCCTGAGTTCCTGCCACCACCCTTGGGCCGGGATGTGGTGCCACCTTGTGCGTAGAAGCCCTGCACACAGGCAAGAAGCCCCCCAGGCCCGCGGGCGCGCCCGACCCTGGAGCCCCCTGGCTGGCTGCAGCCACAGGGAACGGGGGTTCTGAGTTGGCAGCCCCCATTCCCGAAGCATCCACGGGCAGTTCCCCGAAGGGCTGACACCGGCTGCGCCTCAGCAGCCAGACAACCTCCCTCCCTCTGGTCGGGCACTGCAAGCCACACAGCCACTTGTGTCCCCTTTGTCCCTGGAGGCCGCAGCGCGTTTTGGGTTTTGGCGCGGACGGGCCCCTCTCGGCTTCCGTAGTCCATTTGCCCCGGAGCCTGCCAGACCCCTGGCCCCAGAGGCGGGCAGTGCTGAGTCCCCGAGCGCCTCCTGAGTTCCTGCCACCACCCTTGGGCCGGGATGAGGTGCCACCTTGTGCGTAGAAGCCCTGCACACAGGCAAGAAGCCCCCCAGGCCCGCGGGCGCGCCCGACACTGGAGCCCCCTGGCCTGCTGCAGCCACAGGGAACGGGGGTACTGAGTTGGCAGCCCCCATTCCCGAAGCATCCACGGGCAGTTCCCCGAAGGGCTGACACCGGCTGCGCCTCAGCAGCCAGACAACCTCCCTCCCTCTGGTCGGGCACTGCAAGCCACACAGCCACTTGTGTCCCCTGTGTCCCTGGAGGCCGCAGCGCATTTTGGGTTTTGGCGCGGACGGGCCCCTCTCGGCTTCCGTAGTCCATTTGCCCTGGAGCCTGCCAGACCCCTTGCCCCAGGGGCGGGCCCTGCTGAGTCCCTGAGTGCCTCCTGAGTTCCTGCCACCACCCTTGGGCCGGGATGTGGTGCCACCTTGTGCGTAGAAGCCCTGCACACAGGCAAGAAGCCCCTAAGCCCGCGGGCGCGCCCGACCCTGGAGCCCCCTGGCTGGCTGCAGCCACAGGGAACGGGGGTTCTGAGTTGGCAGCCCCCATTCCCGAAGATCCACGGGCAGTTCCCCGAAGGGCTGACACCGGCTGCGCCTCAGCAGCCAGACAACCTCCCTCCCTCTGGTCGGGCACTGCAAGCCACACAGCCACTTGTGTCCCCTGTGTCCCTGGAGGCCGCAGCGCGTTTTGGGTTTTGGCGCGGACGGGCCCCTCTCGGCTTCCGTAGTCCATTTGCCCCGGAGCCTGCCAGACCCCTTGCCCCAGGGGCGGGCCCTGCTGAGTCCCTGAGTGCCTCCTGAGTTCCTGCCACCACCCTTGGGCCGGGATGTGGTGCCACCTTGTGCGTAGAAGCCCTGCACACAGGCAAGAAGCCCCCCAGGCCCGCGGGCGCGCCCCACCCTGGAGCCCCCTGGCTGGCTGCAGCCACAGGGAACGGGGGTTCTGAGTTGGCAGCCCCCATTCCCGAAGCATCCACGGGCAGTTCCCCGAAGGGCTGACACCGGCTGCGCCTCAGCAGCCAGACAACCTCCCTCCCTCTGGTCGGGCACTGCAAGCCACACAGCCACTTGTGTCCCCTTTGTCCCTGGAGGCCGCAGCGCGTTTTGGGTTTTGGCGCGGACGGGCCCCTCTCGGCTTCCGTAGTCCATTTGCCCCGGAGCCTGCCAGACCCCTGGCCCCAGAGGCGGGCCCTGCTGAGTCCCCGAGCGCCTCCTGAGTTCCTGCCACCACCCTTGGGCCGGGATGAGGTGCCACCTTGTGCGTAGAAGCCCTGCACACAGGCAAGAAGCCCCCCAGGCCCGCGGGCGCGCCCGACCCTGGAGCCCCCTGGCTGGCTGCAGCCACAGGGAACGGGGGTTCTGAGTTGGCAGCCCCCATTCCCGAAGCATCCACGGGCAGTTCCCCGAAGGGCTGACACCGGCTGCGCCTCAGCAGCCAGACAACCTCCCTCCCTCTGGTCGGGCACTGCAAGCCACACAGCCACTTGTGTCCCCTGTGTCCCTGGAGGCCGCAGCGCGTTTTGGGTTTTGGCGCGGACGGGCCCCTCTCGGCTTCCGTAGTCCATTTGCCCCGGAGCCTGCCAGACCCCTTGCCCCAGGGGCGGGCCCTGCTGAGTCCCTGAGTGCCTCCTGAGTTCCTGCCACCACCCTTGGGCCGGGATGTGGTTCCACCTTGTGCGTAGAAGCCCTGCACACAGGCAAGAAGCCCCCCAGGCCCGCGGGCGCGCCCGACCCTGGAGCCCCCTGGCTGGCTGCAGCCACAGGGAACGGGGGTTCTGAGTTGGCAGCCCCCATTCCCGAAGCATCCACGGGCAGTTCCCCGAAGGGCTGACACCGGCTGCGCCTCAGCAGCCAGACAACCTCCCTCCCTCTGGTCGGGCACTGCAAGCCACACAGCCACTTGTGTCCCCTGTGTCCCTGGAGGCCGCAGCGCGTTTTGGGTTTTGGCGCGGACGGGCCCCTCTCGGCTTCCGTAGTCCATTGGCCCCCGGAGCCTGCCAGACCGCTGGCCCCAGGGGCAGGCCCTGCTGAGTCCCTGAGCGCCACCTGGGTTCCTGCCACCACCCTTGGGACGGGATGAGGTGCCACCTTGTGCGTAGAAGCCCTGCACACAGGCAAGAAGCCCCCCAGGCCCGCGGCGCACCCGACCCTGGAGCCCCCTGGCTGGCTGCAGCCACAGGGAACGGGGGTTCTGAGTTGGCAGCCCCCATTCCCGAAGCATCCACGGGCAGTTCCCCTAAGGGCTGACACCGGCTGCGCCTCAGCAGCCAGACAACCTCCCTCCCTCTGGTCGGGCACTGCAAGCCACACAGCCACTTGTGTCCCCTGTGTCCCTGGAGGCCGCAGCGCGTTTTGGGTTTTGGCGCGGACGGGCCCCTCTCGGCTTCCGTAGTCCATTTGCCCCCGGAGCCTACCAGACCCCTGGCCCCAGGGGGGGGCCCTGCTGAGTCCCCGAGCGCCTCCTGGGTTCCTGCCACCACCCTTGGGCCGGGATGAGGTGCCACCTTGTGCGTAGAAGCCCTGCACACAGGCAAGAAGCCCCCCAGGCCCGCGGGCGCGCCCGACCCTGGAGCCCCCTGGCTGGCTGCAGCCACAGGGAACGGGGGTACTGAGTTGGCAGCCCCCATTCCCGAAGCATCCACGGGCAGTTCCCCGAAGGGCTGACACCGGCTGCGCCTCAGCAGCCAGACAACCTCCCTCCCTCTGGTCGGGCACTGCAAGCCACACAGCCACTTGTGTCCCCTGTGTCCCTGGAGGCCGCAGCGCGTTTTGGGTTTTGGCGCGGACGGGCCCCTCTCGGCTTCCGTAGTCCATTTGCCCCGGAGCCTGCCAGACCCCTTGCCCCAGGGGCGGGCCCTGCTGAGTCCCCGAGTGCCTCCTGAGTTCCTGCCACCACCCTTGGGCCGGGATGTGGTGCCACCTTGTGCGTAGAAGCCCTGCACACAGGCAAGAAGCCCCTAGGCCCGCGGGCGCGCCCGACCCTGGAGCCCCCTGGCTGGCTGCAGCCACAGGGAACGGGGGTTCTGAGTTGGCAGCCCCCATTCCCGAAGCATCCACGGGCAGTTCCCCGAAGGGCTGACACCGGCTGCGCCTCAGCAGCCAGACAACCTCCCTCCCTCTGGTCGGGCACTGCAAGCCACACAGCCACTTGTGTCCCCTGTGTCCCTGGAGGCCGCAGCGCATTTTGGGTTTTGGCGCGGACGGGCCCCTCTCGGCTTCCGTAGTCCATTAGCCCCCGGAGCTTGCCAGACCCCTGGCCCCAGGGGCGGGCCCTGCTGAGTCCCCAAGCGCCTCCTGGGTTCCTGCCACCACCTTTGGGCCGGGATGAGGTGCCACCTTGTGCGTAGAAGCCCTGCACACAGGCAAGAAGCCCCTAGGCCCGCGGGCGCGCCCGACCCTGGAGCCCCCTGGCTGGCTGCAGCCACAGGGAACGGGGGTTCTGAGTTGGCAGCCCCCATTCCCGAAGCATCCACGGGCAGTTCCCCGAAGGGCTGACACCGGCTGCGCCTCAGCAGCCAGACAACCTCCCTCCCTCTGGTCGGGCACTGCAAGCCACACAGCCACTTGTGTCCCCTGTGTCCCTGGAGGCCGCAGCGCGTTTTGGGTTTTGGCATGGACGGGCCCCTCTCGGCTTCCGTAGTCCATTTGCCCCGGAGCCTGCCAGACCCCTTGCCCCAGGGGCGGGCCCTGCTGAGTCCCTGAGTGCCTCCTGAGTTCCTGCCACCACCCTTGGGCCGGGATGAGGTGCCACCTTGTGCGTAGAAGCCCTGCACACAGGCAAGAAGCCCCCAAGGCCCGCGGGCGCGTCCGACCCTGGAGCCCCCTGGCTGGCTGCAGCCACAGGGAACGGGGGTACTGAGTTGGCAGCCCCCATTCCCGAAGATCCACGGGCAGTTCCCCGAAGGGCTGACACCGGCTGCGCCTCAGCAGCCAGACAACCTCCCTCCCTCTGGTCGGGCACTGCAAGCCACACAGCCACTTGTGTCCCCTGTGTCCCTGGAGGCCGCAGCGCGTTTTGGGTTTTGGCGCGGACGGGCCCCTCTCGGCTTCCGTAGTCCATTTGCCCCGGAGCCTGCCAGACCCCTGGCCCCAGAGGCGGGCCCTGCTGAGTCCCCGAGCGCCTCCTGAGTTCCTGCCACCACCCTTGGGCCGGGATGAGGTGCCACCTTGTGCGTAGAAGCCCTGCACACAGGCAAGAAGCCCCCCAGGCCCGCGGGCGCGCCCGACCCTGGAGCCCCCTGGCTGGCTGCAGCCACAGGGAACGGGGGTTCTGAGTTGGCAGCCCCCATTCCCGAAGCATCCACGGGCAGTTCCCCGAAGGGCTGACACCGGCTGCGCCTCAGCAGCCAGACAACCTCCCTCCCTCTGGTCGGGCACTGCAAGCCACACAGCCACTTGTGTCCCCTGTGTCCCTGGAGGCCGCAGCGCGTTTTGGGTTTTGGCGCGGACGGGCCCCTCTCGGCTTCCGTAGTCCATTTGCCCCGGGGCCTGCCAGACCCCTTGCCCCAGGGGCGGGCCCTGCTGAGTCCCCGAGTGCCTCCTGAGTTCCTGCCACCACCCTTGGGCCGGGATGTGGTGCCACCTTGTGCGTAGAAGCCCTGCACACAGGCAAGAAGCCCCTAGGCCTGCGGGCATGCCCGACCCTGGAGCCCCCTGGCTGGCTGCAGCCACAGGGAACGGGGGTTCTGAGTTGGCAGCCCCCATTCCCGAAGCATCCACGGGCAGTTCCCCGAAGGGCTGACACCGGCTGCGCCTCAGCAGCCAGACAACCTCCCTCCCTCTGGTCGGGCACTGCAAGCCACACAGCCACTTGTGTCCCCTGTGTCCCTGGAGGCCGCAGCGCGTTTTGGGTTTTGGCGCGGACGGGCCCCTCTCGGCTTCCGTAGTCCATTTGCCCCGGAGCCTGCCAGACCCCTTGCCCCAGGGGCGGGCCCTGCTGAGTCCCTGAGTGCCTCCTGAGTTCCTGCCACCACCCTTGGGCCGGGATGAGGTGCCACCTTGTGCGTAGAAGCCCTGCACACAGGCAAGAAGCCCCTAGGCCCGCGGGCGCGCCCGACCCTGGAGCCCCCTGGCTGGCTGCAGCCACAGGGAACGGGGGTTCTGAGTTGGCAGCCCCCATTCCCGAAGATCCTCGGGCAGTTCCCCGAAGGGCTGACACCGGCTGCGCCTCAGCAGCCAGACAACCTCCCTCCCTCTGGTCGGGCACTGCAAGCCACACAGCCACTTGTGTCCCCTGTGTCCCTGGAGGCCGCAGCGCGTTTTGGGTTTTGGCGCGGACGGGCCCCTCTCGGCTTCCGTAGTCCATTTGCCTCGGAGCCTGCCAGACCCCTGGCCCCAGAGGCGGGCCCTGCTGAGTCCCCGAGCGCCTCCTGAGTTCCTGCCACCACCCTTGGGCTGGGATGAGATGCCACTTTGTGCGTAGAAGCCCTGCACACAGGCAAGAAGCCCCCCAGGCCCGCGGGCGCGCCCGACCCTGGAGCCCCCTGGCTGGCTGCAGCCACAGGGAACGGGGGTTCTGAGTTGGCAGCCCCCATTCCCGAAGCATCCACGGGCAGTTCCCCGAAGGGCTGACACCGGCTGCGCCTCAGCAGCCAGACAACCTCCCTCCCTCTGGTCGGGCACTGCAAGCCACACAGCCACTTGTGTCCCCTGTGTCCCTGGAGGCCGCAGCGCGTTTTGGGTTTTGGCGCGGACGGGCCCCTCTCGGCTTCCGTAGTCCATTTGCCCCCGGAGCCTGCCAGACCCCTGGCCCCAGGGGCGAGTCCCCGAGCGCCTCCTGAGTTCCTGCCACCACCCTTGGGCCGGGATGAGGTGCCACCTTGTGCGTAGAAGCCCTGCACACAGGCAAGAAGCCCCTCAGGCCCGCGGGCGCGCCCGACCCTGGAGCCCCCTGGCTGGCTGCAGCCACAGGGAACGGGGGTTCTGAGTTGGCAGCCCCCATTCCCGAAGCATCCACGGGCAGTTCCCCGAAGGGCTGACACCGGCTGCGCCTCAGCAGCCAGACAACCTCCCTCCCTCTGGTCAGGCACTGCAAGCCACACAGCCACTTGTGTCCCCTTTGTCCCTGGAGGCCGCAGCGCGTTTTGGGTTTTGGCGCGGACGGGCCCCTCTCGGCTTCCGTAGTCCATTTGCCCCGGAGCCTGCCAGACCCCTGGCCCCAGAGGCGGGCCCTGCTGAGTCCCCGAGCGCCTCCTGAGTTCCTGCCACCACCCTTGGGCCGGGATGAGGTGCCACCTTGTGCGTAGAAGCCCTGCACACAGGCAAGAAGCCCCCCAGGCCCGCGGGCGCGCCCGACCCTGGAGCCCCCTGGCTGGCTGCAGCCACAGGGAACGGGGGTACTGAGTTGGCAGCCCCCATTCCCGAAGCATCCACGGGCAGTTCCCCGAAGGGCTGACACCGGCTGCGCCTCAGCAGCCAGACAACCTCCCTCCCTCTGGTCGGGCACTGCAAGCCACACAGCCACTTGTGTCCCCTGTGTCCCTGGAGGCCGCAGCGCGTTTTAGGTTTTGGCGCGGACGGGCCCCTCTCGGCTTCCGTAGTCCATTTGCCCCGGAGCCTGCCAGACCCCTGGCCCCAGAGGCGGGCCCTGCTGAGTCCCCGAGCGCCTCCTGAGTTCCTGCCACCACCCTTGGGCCGGGATGAGGTGCCACCTTGTGCGTAGAAGCCCTGCACACAGGCAAGAAGCCCCCCAGGCCCGCGGGCGCGCCCGACCCTGGAGCCCCCTGGCTGGCTGCAGCCACAGGGAACGGGGGTTCTGAGTTGGCAGCCCCCATTCCCGAAGCATCCATGGGCAGTTCCCCGAAGGGCTGACACCGGCTGCGCATCAGCAGCCAGACAACCTCCCTCCCTCTGGTCGGGCACTGCAAGCCACACAGCCACTTGTGTCCCCTGTGTCCCTGGAGGCCGCAGCGCGTTTTGGGTTTTGGCGCGGACGGGCCCCTCTCGGCTTCCGTAGTCCATTTGCCCCCGGAGCCTGCCAGACCCCTGGCCCCAGGGGCGGGCCCTGCTGAGTTCCCGAGCGCCTCCTGAGTTCCTGCCACCACCCTTGGGCCGGGATGAGGTGCCACCTTGTGCGTAGAAGCCCTGCACACAGGCAAGAAGCCCCCCAGGCCCGCGGGCGCGCCCGACCCTGGAGCCCCCTGGCTGGCTGCAGCCACAGGGAACGGGGGTTCTGAGTTGGCAGCCCCCATTCCCGAAGCATCTATGGGCAGTTCCCCGAAGGGCTGACACCGGCTGCGCCTCAGCAGCCAGACAACCTCCCTCCCTCTGGTCAGGCACTGCAAGCCACACAGCCACTTGTGTCCCCTGTGTCCCTGGAGGCCGCAGCGCGTTTTGGGTTTTGGCGCGGACGGGCCCCTCTCGGCTTCCGTAGTCCATTTGCCCCGGAGCCTGCCAGACCCCTGGCCCCAGAGGCGGGCCCTGCTGAGTCCCCGAGCGCCTCCTGAGTTCCTGCCACCACCCTTGGGCCGGGATGAGGTGCCACCTTGTGCGTAGAAGCCCTGCACACAGGCAAGAAGCCCCCCAGGCCCGCGGGCGCGCCCGACCCTGGAGCCCCCTGGCTGGCTGCAGCCACAGGGAACGGGGGTTCTGAGTTGGCAGCCCCCATTCCCGAAGCATCCACGGGCAGTTCCCCGAAGGGCTGACACCGGCTGTGCCTCTGCAGCCAGACAACCTCCCTCCCTCTGGTCGGGCACTGCAAGCCACACAGCCACTTGTGTCCCCTGTGTCCCTGGAGGCCGCAGCGCGTTTTGGGTTTTGGCGCGGACGGGCCCCTCTCGGCTTCCGTAGTCCATTTGCCCCCGGAGCCTGCCAGACCCCTGGCCCCAGGGGCGGGCCCTGCTGAGTTCCCGAGCGCCTCCTGAGTTCCTGCCACCACCCTTGGGCCGGGATGAGGTGCCACCTTGTGCGTAGAAGCCCTGCACACAGGCAAGAAGCCCCCCAGGCCCGCGGGCGCGCCCGACCCTGGAGCCCCCTGGCTGGCTGCAGCCACAGGGAACGGGGGTTCTGAGTTGGCAGCCCCCATTCCCGAAGCATCCACGGGCAGTTCCCCGAAGGGCTGACACCGGCTGCGCCTCAGCAGCCAGACAACCTCCCTCCCTCTGGTCGGGCACTGCAAGCCACACAGCCACTTGTGTCCCCTGTGTCCCTGGAGGCCGCAGCGCGTTTTGGGTTTTGGCGTGGACGGGCCCCTCTCGGCTTCCGTAGTCCATTTGCCCTGGAGCCTGCCAGACCCCTGGCCCCAGAGGCGGGCCCTGCTGAGTCCCCGAGCGCCTCCTGAGTTCCTGCCACCACCCTTGGGCCGGGATGAGGTGCCACCTTGTGCGTAGAAGCCCTGCACACAGGCAAGAAGCCCCCCAGGCCCGCGGGCGCGCCCGACCCTGGAGCCCCCTGGCTGGCTGCAGCCACAGGGAACGGGGGTTCTGAGTTGGCAGCCCCCATTCCCAAAGCATCCACGGGCAGTTCCCCGAAGGGCTGACACCGGCTGCGCCTCAGCAGCCAGACAACCTCCCTCCCTCTGGTCGGGCACTGCAAGCCACACAGCCACTTGTGTCCCCTTTGTCCCTGGAGGCCGCAGCGCGTTTTGGGTTTTGGCGCGGACGGGCCCCTCTCGGCTTCCGTAGTCCATTTGCCCCGGAGCCTGCCAGACCCCTGGCCCCAGAGGCGGGCCCTGCTGAGTCCCCGAGCGCCTCCTGAGTTCCTGCCACCACCCTTGGGCCGGGATGAGGTGCCACCTTGTGCGTAGAAGCCCTGCACACAGGCAAGAAGCCCCCCAGGCCCGCGGGCGCGCCCGACCCTGGAGCCCCCTGGCTGGCTGCAGCCACAGGGAACGGGGGTTCTGAGTTGGCAGCCCCCATTCCCGAAGCATCCACGGGCAGTTCCCCGAAGGGCTGACACCGGCTGCGCCTCAGCAGCCAGACAACCTCCCTCCCTCTGGTCGGGCACTGCAAGCCACACAGCCACTTGTGTCCCCTGTGTCCCTGGAGGCCGCAGCGCGTTTTGGGTTTTGGCGCGGACGGGCCCCTCTCGGCTTCCGTAGTCCATTTGCCCCCGGAGCCTGCCAGACCCCTGGCCCCAGGGGCGGGCCCTGCTGAGTTCCCGAGCGCCTCCTGAGTTCCTGCCACCACCCTTGGGCCGGGATGAGGTGCCACCTTGTGCGTAGAAGCCCTGCACACAGGCAAGAAGCCCCCAAGGCCCGCGGGCGCGCCCGACCCTGGAGCCCCCTGGCTGGCTGCAGCCACAGGGAACGGGGGTTCTGAGTTGGCAGCCCCCATTCCCGAAGCATCTATGGGCAGTTCCCCGAAGGGCTGACACCTGGTGCCCCTCAGCAGCCAGACAACCTCCCTCCCTCTGGTCAGGCACTGCAAGCCACACAGCCACTTGTGTCCCCTGTGTCCCTGGAGGCCGCAGCGCGTTTTGGGTTTTGGCGCGGACGGGCCCCTCTCGGCTTCCGTAGTCCATTTGCCCCGGAGCCTGCCAGACCCCTGGCCCCAGAGGCGGGCCGTGCTGAGTCCCCGAGCGCCTCCTGAGTTCCTGCCACCACCCTTGGGCCGGGATGAGGTGCCACCTTGTGCGTAGAAGCCCTGCACACAGGCAAGAAGCCCCCCAGGCCCGCGGGCGCGCCCGACCCTGGAGCCCCCTGGCTGGCTGCAGCCACAGGGAACGGGGGTACTGAGTTGGCAGCCCCCATTCCCGAAGCATCCACGGGCAGTTCCCCGAAGGGCTGACACCGGCTGCGCCTCAGCAGCCAGACAACCTCCCTCCCTCTGGTCGGGCACTGCAAGCCACACAGCCACTTGTGTCCCCTGTGTCCCTGGAGGCCGCAGCGCGTTTTGGGTTTTGGCGTGGACGGGCCCCTCTCGGCTTCCGTAGTCCATTTGCCCTGGAGCCTGCCAGACCCCTGGCCCCAGAGGCGGGCCCTGCTGAGTCCCCGAGCGCCTCCTGAGTTCCTGCCACCACCCTTGGGCCGGGATGAGGTGCCACCTTGTGCGTAGAAGCCCTGCACACAGGCAAGAAGCCCCCCAGGCCCGCGGGCGCGCCCGACCCTGGAGCCCCCTGGCTGGCTGCAGCCACAGGGAACGGGGGTTCTGAGTTGGCAGCCCCCATTCCCGAAGCATCCATGGGCAGTTCCCCGAAGGGCTGACACCGGCTGCGCCTCAGCAGCCAGACAACCTCCCTCCCTCTGGTCGGGCACTGCAAGCCACACAGTCACTTGTGTCCCCTTTGTCCCTGGAGGCCGCAGCGCGTTTTGGGTTTTGGCGCGGACGGGCCCCTCTCGGCTTCCGTAGTCCATTTGCCCCGGAGCCTGCCAGACCCCTGGCCCCAGGGGGGTGCCCTGCTGAGTTCCCGAGCGCCTCCTGAGTTCCTGCCACCACCCTTGGGCCGGGATGAGGTGCCACCTTGTGCGTAGAAGCCCTGCACACAGGCAAGAAGCCCCCGAGGCCCGCGGGCGCGCCCGACCCTGGAGCCCCCTGGCTGGCTGCAGCCACAGGGAACGGGGGTTCTGAGTTGGCAGCCCCCATTCCCGAAGCATCCATGGGCAGTGCCCCGAAGGGCTGACACCGGCTGCGCCTCAGCAGCCAGACAACCTCCCTCCCTCTGGTCGGGCACTGCAAGCCACACAGCCACTTGTGTCCCCTTTGTCCCTGGAGGCCGCAGCGCGTTTTGGGTTTTGGCGCGGACGGGCCCCTCTCGGCTTCCGTAGTCCATTTGCCCCGGAGCCTGCCAGACCCCTGGCCCCAGAGGCGGGCCCTGCTGGGTCCCCAAGCGCCTCCTGAGTTCCTGCCACCACCCTTGGGCCGGGATGAGGTGCCACCTTGTGCGTAGAAGCCCTGCACACAGGCAAGAAGCCCCCCAGGCCCGCGGGCGCGCCCGACCCTGGAGCCCCCTGGCTGGCTGCAGCCACAGGGAACGGGGGTACTGAGTTGGCAACCCCATTCCCGAAGCATCCACGGGCAGTTCCCCGAAGGGCTGACACCGGCTGCGCCTCAGCAGCCAGACAACCTCCCTCCCTCTGGTCGGGCACTGCAAGCCACACAGCCACTTGTGTCCCCTGTGTCCCTGGAGGCCGCAGCGCGTTTTGGGTTTTGGCGCGGACGGGCCCCTCTCGGCTTCCGTAGTCCATTTGCCCTGGAGCCTGCCAGACCCCTGGCCCCAGAGGCGGGCCCTGCTGAGTCCCCGAGCGCCTCCTGAGTTCCTGCCACCACCCTTGGGCCGGGATGAGGTGCCACCTTGTGCGTAGAAGCCCTGCACACAGGCAAGAAGCCCCCCAGGCCCGCGGGCGCGCCCGACCCTGGAGCCCCCTGGCTGGCTGCAGCCACAGGGAACGGGGGTTCTGAGTTGGCAGCCCCCATTCCCGAAGCATCCACGGGCAGTTCCCCGAAGGGCTGACACCGGCTGCGCCTCAGCAGCCAGACAACCTCCCTCCCTCTGGTCGGGCACTGCAAGCCACACAGCCACTTGTGTCCCCTTTGTCCCTGGAGGCCGCAGCGCGTTTTGGGTTTTGGCGCGGACGGGCCCCTCTCGGCTTCCGTAGTCCATTTGCCCCGGAGCCTGCCAGACCCCTGGCCCCAGAGGCGGGCCCTGCTGAGTCCCCGAGCGCCTCCTGAGTTCCTGCCACCACCCTTGGGCCGGGATGAGGTGCCACCTTGTGCGTAGAAGCCCTGCACACAGGCAAGAAGCCCCCCAGGCCCGCGGGCGCGCCCGACCCTGGAGCCCCCTGGCTGGCTGCAGCCACAGGGAACGGGGGTACTGAGTTGGCAGCCCCCATTCCCGAAACATCCACGGGCAGTTCCCCGAAGGGCTGACACCGGCTGCGCCTCAGCAGCCAGACAACCTCCCTCCCTCTGGTCGGGCACTGCAAGCCACACAGCCACTTGTGTCCCCTGTGTCCCTGGAGGCCGCAGCGCGTTTTGGGTTTTGGCGTGGACGGGCCCCTCTCGGCTTCCGTAGTCCATTTGCCCTGGAGCCTGCCAGACCCCTGGCCCCAGAGGCGGGCCCTGCTGAGTCCCCGAGCGCCTCCTGAGTTCCTGCCACCACCCTTGGGCCGGGATGAGGTGCCACCTTGTGCGTAGAAGCCCTGCACACAGGCAAGAAGCCCCCCAGGCCCGCGGGCGCGCCCGACCCTGGAGCCCCCTGGCTGGCTGCAGCCACAGGGAACGGGGGTTCTGAGTTGGCAGCCCCCATTCCCGAAGCATCCACGGGCAGTTCCCCGAAGGGCTGACACCGGCTGCGCCTCAGCAGCCAGACAACCTCCCTCCCTCTGGTCGGGCACTGCAAGCCACACAGCCACTTGTGTCCCCTGTGTCCCTGGAGGCCGCAGCGCGTTTTGGGTTTTGGCGTGGACGGGCCCCTCTCGGCTTCCGTAGTCCATTTGCCCTGGAGCCTGCCAGACCCCTGGCCCCAGAGGCGGGCCCTGCTGAGTCCCCGAGCGCCTCCTGAGTTCCTGCCACCACCCTTGGGCCGGGATGAGGTGCCACCTTGTGCGTAGAAGCCCTGCACACAGGCAAGAAGCCCCCCAGGCCCGCGGGCGCGCCCGACCCTGGAGCCCCCTGGCTGGCTGCAGCCACAGGGAACGGGGGTTCTGAGTTGGCAGCCCCCATTCCCAAAGCATCCACGGGCAGTTCCCCGAAGGGCTGACACCGGCTGCGCCTCAGCAGCCAGACAACCTCCCTCCCTCTGGTCGGGCACTGCAAGCCACACAGCCACTTGTGTCCCCTGTGTCCCTGGAGGCCGCAGCGCGTTTTGGGTTTTGGCGCGGACGGGCCCCTCTCGGCTTCCGTAGTCCATTTGCCCCCGGAGCCTGCCAGACCCCTGGCCCCAGGGGCGGGCCCTGCTGAGTTCCCGAGCGCCTCCTGAGTTCCTGCCACCACCCTTGGGCCGGGATGAGGTGCCACCTTGTGCGTAGAAGCCCTGCACACAGGCAAGAAGCCCCCAAGGCCCGCGGGCGCGCCCGACCCTGGAGCCCCCTGGCTGGCTGCAGCCACAGGGAACGGGGGTTCTGAGTTGGCAGCCCCCATTCCCGAAGCATCTATGGGCAGTTCCCCGAAGGGCTGACACCTGGTGCCCCTCAGCAGCCAGACAACCTCCCTCCCTCTGGTCAGGCACTGCAAGCCACACAGCCACTTGTGTCCCCTGTGTCCCTGGAGGCCGCAGCGCGTTTTGGGTTTTGGCGCGGACGGGCCCCTCTCGGCTTCCGTAGTCCATTTGCCCCGGAGCCTGCCAGACCCCTGGCCCCAGAGGCGGGCCGTGCTGAGTCCCCGAGCGCCTCCTGAGTTCCTGCCACCACCCTTGGGCCGGGATGAGGTGCCACCTTGTGCGTAGAAGCCCTGCACACAGGCAAGAAGCCCCCCAGGCCCGCGGGCGCGCCCGACCCTGGAGCCCCCTGGCTGGCTGCAGCCACAGGGAACGGGGGTACTGAGTTGGCAGCCCCCATTCCCGAAGCATCCACGGGCAGTTCCCCGAAGGGCTGACACCGGCTGCGCCTCAGCAGCCAGACAACCTCCCTCCCTCTGGTCGGGCACTGCAAGCCACACAGCCACTTGTGTCCCCTGTGTCCCTGGAGGCCGCAGCGCGTTTTGGGTTTTGGCGTGGACGGGCCCCTCTCGGCTTCCGTAGTCCATTTGCCCTGGAGCCTGCCAGACCCCTGGCCCCAGAGGCGGGCCCTGCTGAGTCCCCGAGCGCCTCCTGAGTTCCTGCCACCACCCTTGGGCCGGGATGAGGTGCCACCTTGTGCGTAGAAGCCCTGCACACAGGCAAGAAGCCCCCCAGGCCCGCGGGCGCGCCCGACCCTGGAGCCCCCTGGCTGGCTGCAGCCACAGGGAACGGGGGTTCTGAGTTGGCAGCCCCCATTCCCGAAGCATCCATGGGCAGTTCCCCGAAGGGCTGACACCGGCTGCGCCTCAGCAGCCAGACAACCTCCCTCCCTCTGGTCGGGCACTGCAAGCCACACAGCCACTTGTGTCCCCTTTGTCCCTGGAGGCCGCAGCGCGTTTTGGGTTTTGGCGCGGACGGGCCCCTCTCGGCTTCCATAGTCCATTTGCCCCGGAGCCTGCCAGACCCCTGGCCCCAGAGGCGGGCCCTGCTGAGTCCCCGAGCGCCTCCTGAGTTCCTGCCACCACCCTTGGGCCGGGATGAGGTGCCACCTTGTGCGTAGAAGCCCTGCACACAGGCAAGAAGCCCCCCAGGCCCGCGGGCGCGCCCGACCCTGGAGCCCCCTGGCTGGCTGCAGCCACAGGGAACGGGGGTTCTGAGTTGGCAGCCCCCATTCCCGAAGCATCCACGGGCAGTTCCCCGAAGGGCTGACACCGGCTGCGCATCAGCAGCCAGACAACCTCCCTCCCTCTGGTCGGGCACTGCAAGCCACACAGCCACTTGTGTCCCCTGTGTCCCTGGAGGCCGCAGCGCGTTTTGGGTTTTGGCGCGGACGGGCCCCTCTCGGCTTCCGTAGTCCATTTGCCCCCGGAGCCTGCCAGACCCCTGGCCCCAGGGGCGGGCCCTGCTGAGTTCCCGAGCGCCTCCTGAGTTCCTGCCACCACCCTTGGGCCGGGATGAGGTGCCACCTTGTGCGTAGAAGCCCTGCACACAGGCAAGAAGCCCCCAAGGCCCGCGGGCGCGCCCGACCCTGGAGCCCCCTGGCTGGCTGCAGCCACAGGGAACGGGGGTTCTGAGTTGGCAGCCCCCATTCCCGAAGCATCTATGGGCAGTTCCCCGAAGGGCTGACACCGGGTGCGCCTCAGCAGCCAGACAACCTCCCTCCCTCTGGTCAGGCACTGCAAGCCACACAGCCACTTGTGTTCCCTGTGTCCCTGGAGGCCGCAGCGCGTTTTGGGTTTTGGCGCGGACGGGCCCCTCTCGGCTTCCGTAGTCCATTTGCCCCGGAGCCTGCCAGACCCCTGGCCCCAGAGGCGGGCCCTGCTGAGTCCCCGAGCGCCTCCTGAGTTCCTGCCACCACCCTTGGGCCGGGATGAGGTGCCACCTTGTGCGTAGAAGCCCTGCACACAGGCAAGAAGCCCCCCAGGCCCGCGGGCGCGCCCGACCCTGGAGCCCCCTGGCTGGCTGCAGCCACAGGGAACGGGGGTACTGAGTTGGCAGCCCCCATTCCCGAAGCATCCACGGGCAGTTCCCCGAAGGGCTGACACCGGCTGCGCCTCAGCAGCCAGACAACCTCCCTCCCTCTGGTCGGGCACTGCAAGCCACACAGCCACTTGTGTCCCCTGTGTCCCTGGAGGCCGCAGCGCGTTTTGGGTTTTGGCGTGGACGGGCCCCTCTCGGCTTCCGTAGTCCATTTGCCCTGGAGCCTGCCAGACCCCTGGCCCCAGAGGCGGGCCCTGCTGAGTCCCCGAGCGCCTCCTGAGTTCCTGCCACCACCCTTGGGCCGGGATGAGGTGCCACCTTGTGCGTAGAAGCCCTGCACACAGGCAAGAAGCCCCCCAGGCCCGCGGGCGCGCCCGACCCTGGAGCCCCCTGGCTGGCTGCAGCCACAGGGAACGGGGGTTCTGAGTTGGCAGCCCCCATTCCCGAAGCATCCATGGGCAGTTCCCCGAAGGGCTGACACCGGCTGCGCCTCAGCAGCCAGACAACCTCCCTCCCTCTGGTCGGGCACTGCAAGCCACACAGCCACTTGTGTCCCCTTTGTCCCTGGAGGCCGCAGCGCGTTTTGGGTTTTGGCGCGGACGGGCCCCTCTCGGCTTCCATAGTCCATTTGCCCCGGAGCCTGCCAGACCCCTGGCCCCAGAGGTGGGCCCTGCTGAGTCCCCGAGCGCCTCCTGAGTTCCTGCCACCACCCTTGGGCCGGGATGAGGTGCCACCTTGTGCGTAGAAGCCCTGCACACAGGCAAGAAGCCCCCCAGGCCCGCGGGCGCGCCCGACCCTGGAGCCCCCTGGCTGGCTGCAGCCACAGGGAACGGGGGTTCTGAGTTGGCAGCCCCCATTCCCGAAGCCCGAAGGGCTGACACCGGCTGCGCATCAGCAGCCAGACAACCTCCCTCCCTCTGGTCGGGCACTGCAAGCCACACAGCCACTTGTGTCCCCTGTGTCCCTGGAGGCCGCAGCGCGTTTTGGGTTTTGGCGCGGACGGGCCCCTCTCGGCTTCCGTAGTCCATTTGCCCCCGGAGCCTGCCAGACCCCTGGCCCCAGGGGCGGGCCCTGCTGAGTCCCCGAGCGCCTCCTGGGTTCCTGCCACCACCCTTGGGCCGTGATGACGTGCCACCTTGTGCGTAGAAGCCCTGCACACAGGCAAGAAGCCCCCCAGGCCCGCGGGCGCGCCCGACCCTGGAGCCCCCTGGCTGGCTGCAGCCACAGGGAACGGGGGTTCTGAGTTGGCAGCCCCCATTCCCGAAGCATCCACGGGCAGTTCCCCGAAGGGCTGACACCGGCTGTGCCTCTGCAGCCAGACAACCTCCCTCCCTCTGGTCGGGCACTGCAAGCCACACAGCCACTTGTGTCCCCTGTGTCCCTGGAGGCCGCAGCGCGTTTTGGGTTTTGGCGCGGGACGGGCCCCTCTCGGCTTCCGTAGTCCATTTGCCCCCGGAGCCTGCCAAACCCCTGGCCCCAGGGGCGGGCCCTGCTGAGTCCCCGAGCGCCTCCTGAGTTCCTGCCACCACCCTTGGGCCGGGATGAGGTGCCACCTTGTGCGTAGAAGCCCTGCACACAGGCAAGAAGCCCCCCAGGCCCGCGGGCGCGCCCGACCCTGGAGCCCCCTGGCTGGCTGCAGCCACAGGGAACGGGGGTACTGAGTTGGCAGCCCCCATTCCCGAAGCATCCACGGGCAGTTCCCCGAAGGGCTGACACCGGCTGCGCCTCAGCAGCCAGACAACCTCCCTCCCTCTGGTCGGGCACTGCAAGCCACACAGCCACTTGTGTCCCCTGTGTCCCTGGAGGCCGCAGCGCGTTTTGGGTTTTGGCGTGGACGGGCCCCTCTCGGCTTCCGTAGTCCATTTGCCCTGGAGCCTGCCAGACCCCTGGCCCCAGAGGCGGGCCCTGCTGAGTCCCCGAGCGCCTCCTGAGTTCCTGCCACCACCCTTGGGCCGGGATGAGGTGCCACCTTGTGCGTAGAAGCCCTGCACACAGGCAAGAAGCCCCCCAGGCCCGCGGGCGCGCCCGACCCTGGAGCCCCCTGGCTGGCTGCAGCCACAGGGAACGGGGGTTCTGAGTTGGCAGCCCCCATTCCCGAAGCATCCATGGGCAGTTCCCCGAAGGGCTGACACCGGCTGCGCCTCAGCAGCCAGACAACCTCCCTCCCTCTGGTCGGGCACTGCAAGCCACACAGCCACTTGTGTCCCCTTTGTCCCTGGAGGCCGCAGCGCGTTTTGGGTTTTGGCGCGGACGGGCCCCTCTCGGCTTCCATAGTCCATTTGCCCTGGAGCCTGCCAGACCCCTGGCCCCAGAGGCGGGCCCTGCTGAGTCCCCGAGCGCCTCCTGAGTTCCTGCCACCACCCTTGGGCCGGGATGAGGTGCCACCTTGTGCGTAGAAGCCCTGCACACAGGCAAGAAGCCCCCCAGGCCCGCGGGCGCGCCCGACCCTGGAGCCCCCTGGCTGGCTGCAGCCACAGGGAACGGGGGTTCTGAGTTGGCAGCCCCCATTCCCGAAGCATCCACGGGCAGTTCCCCGAAGGGCTGACACCGGCTGCGCATCAGCAGCCAGACAACCTCCCTCCCTCTGGTCGGGCACTGCAAGCCACACAGCCACTTGTGTCCCCTGTGTCCCTGGAGGCCGCAGCGCGTTTTGGGTTTTGGCGCGGACGGGCCCCTCTCGGCTTCCGTAGTCCATTTGCCCCCGGAGCCTACCAGACCCCTGGCCCCAGGGGCGGGTCCTGCTGAGTCCCCGAGCGCCTCCTGGGTTCCTGCCACCACCCTTGGGCCGTGATGAGGTGCCACCTTGTGCGTAGAAGCCCTGCACACAGGCAAGAAGCCCCCCAGGCCCGCGAGCGCGCCCGACCCTGGAGCCCCCTGGCTGGCTGCAGCCACAGGGAACGGGGGTTCTGAGTTGGCAGCCCCCATTCCCGAAGCATCCACGGGCAGTTCCCCGAAGGGCTGACACCGGCTGCGCCTCAGCAGCCAGACAACCTCCCTCCCTCTGGTCGGGCACTGCAAGCCACACAGCCACTTGTGTCCCCTGTGTCCCTGGAGGCCGCAGCGCGTTTTGGGTTTTGGCGTGGACGGGCCCCTCTCGGCTTCCGTAGTCCATTTGCCCTGGAGCCTGCCAGACCCCTGGCCCCAGAGGCGGGCCCTGCTGAGTCCCCGAGCGCCTCCTGAGTTCCTGCCACCACCCTTGGGCCGGGATGAGGTGCCACCTTGTGCGTAGAAGCCCTGCACACAGGCAAGAAGCCCCCCAGGCCCGCGGGCGCGCCCGACCCTGGAGCCCCCTGGCTGGCTGCAGCCACAGGGAACGGGGGTTCTGAGTTGGCAGCCCCCATTCCCAAAGCATCCACGGGCAGTTCCCCGAAGGGCTGACACCGGCTGCGCCTCAGCAGCCAGACAACCTCCCTCCCTCTGGTCGGGCACTGCAAGCCACACAGCCACTTGTGTCCCCTTTGTCCCTGGAGGCCGCAGCGCGTTTTGGGTTTTGGCGCGGACGGGCCCCTCTCGGCTTCCGTAGTCCATTTGCCCCGGAGCCTGCCAGACCCCTGGCCCCAGAGGCGGGCCCTGCTGAGTCCCCGAGCGCCTCCTGAGTTCCTGCCACCACCCTTGGGCCGGGATGAGGTGCCACCTTGTGCGTAGAAGCCCTGCACACAGGCAAGAAGCCCCCCAGGCCCGCGGGCGCGCCCGACCCTGGAGCCCCCTGGCTGGCTGCAGCCACAGGGAACGGGGGTTCTGAGTTGGCAGCCCCCATTCCCGAAGCATCCACGGGCAGTTCCCCGAAGGGCTGACACCGGCTGCGCATCAGCAGCCAGACAACCTCCCTCCCTCTGGTCGGGCACTGCAAGCCACACAGCCACTTGTGTCCCCTGTGTCCCTGGAGGCCGCAGCGCGTTTTGGGTTTTGGCGCGGACGGGCCCCTCTCGGCTTCCGTAGTCCATTTGCCCCCGGAGCCTGCCAGACCCCTGGCCCCAGGGGCGGGCCCTGCTGAGTTCCCGAGCGCCTCCTGAGTTCCTGCCACCACCCTTGGGCCGGGATGAGGTGCCACCTTGTGCGTAGAAGCCCTGCACACAGGCAAGAAGCCCCCCAGGCCCGCGGGCGCGCCCGACCCTGGAGCCCCCTGGCTGGCTGCAGCCACAGGGAACGGGGGTTCTGAGTTGGCAGCCCCCATTCCCGAAGCATCTATGGGCAGTTCCCCGAAGGGCTGACACCGGCTGCGCCTCAGCAGCCAGACAACCTCCCTCCCTCTGGTCAGGCATTGCAAGCCACACAGCCACTTGTGTCCCCTGTGTCCCTGGAGGCCGCAGCGCGTTTTGGGTTTTGGCGCGGACGGGCCCCTCTCGGCTTCCGTAGTCCATTTGCCCCGGAGCCTGCCAGACCCCTGGCCCCAGAGGCGGGCCCTGCTGAGTCCCCGAGCGCCTCCTGAGTTCCTGCCACCACCCTTGGGCCGGGATGAGGTGCCACCTTGTGCGTAGAAGCCCTGCACACAGGCAAGAAGCCCCCCAGGCCCGCGGGCGCGCCCGACCCTGGAGCCCCCTGGCTGGCTGCAGCCACAGGGAACGGGGGTTCTGAGTTGGCAGCCCCCATTCCCGAAGCATCCACGGGCAGTTCCCCGAAGGGCTGACACCGGCTGCGCCTCAGCAGCCAGACAACCTCCCTCCCTCTGGTCGGGCACTGCAAGCCACACAGCCACTTGTGTCCCCTGTGTCCCTGGAGGCCGCAGCGCGTTTTGGGTTTTGGCGTGGACGGGCCCCTCTCGGCTTCCGTAGTCCATTTGCCCTGGAGCCTGCCAGACCCCTGGCCCCAGAGGCGGGCCCTGCTGAGTCCCCGAGCGCCTCCTGAGTTCCTGCCACCACCCTTGGGCCGGGATGAGGTGCCACCTTGTGCGTAGAAGCCCTGCACACAGGCAAGAAGCCCCCCAGGCCCGCGGGCGCGCCCGACCCTGGAGCCCCCTGGCTGGCTGCAGCCACAGGGAACGGGGGTTCTGAGTTGGCAGCCCCCATTCCCGAAGCATCCACGGGCAGTTCCCCGAAGGGCTGACACTGGCTGCGCATCAGCAGCCAGACAACCTCCCTCCCTCTGGTCGGGCACTGCAAGCCACACAGCCACTTGTGTCCCCTGTGTCCCTGGAGGCCGCAGCGCGTTTTGGGTTTTGGCGCGGACGGGCCCCTCTCGGCTTCCGTAGTCCATTTGCCCCCGGAGCCTACCAGACCCCTGGCCCCAGGGGCGGGCCCTGCTGAGTCCCCGAGCGCCTCCTGGGTTCCTGCCACCACCCTTGGGCCGTGATGAGGTGCCACCTTGTGCGTAGAAGCCCTGCACACAGGCAAGAAGCCCCCCAGGCCCGCGGGCGGCGCCCGACCCTGGAGCCCCCTGGCTGGCTGCAGCCACAGGGGAACGGGGGTTCTGAGTTGGCAGCCCCCATTCCCGAAGCATCCACGGGCAGTTCCCCGAAGGGCTGACACCGGCTGCGCCTCAGCAGCCAGACAACCTCCCTCCCTCTGGTCGGGCACTGCAAGCCACACAGCCACTTGTGTCCCCTGTGTCCCTGGAGGGCCGCAGCGCGTTTTGGGTTTTTGGCGCGGACGGGCCCCTCTCGGCTTCCGTAGTCCATTTGCCCCGGAGCCTGCCAGACCCCTGGCCCCAGGGGCGGGCCCTGCTGAGTTCCCCGAGCGCCTCCTGAGTTCCTGCCACCACCCTTGGGCCGGGATGAGGTGCCACCTTGTGCGTAGAAGCCCTGCACACAGGCAAGAAGCCCCCCAGGCCCGCGGGCGCGCCCGACCCTGGAGCCCCCTGGCTGGCTGCAGCCACAGGGAACGGGGGGTTCTGAGTTGGCAGCCCCCATTCCCGAAGCATCTATGGGCAGTTCCCCGAAGGGCTGACACCGGCTGCGCCTCAGCAGCCAGACAACCTCCCTCCCTCTGGTCAGGCACTGCAAGCCACACAGCCACTTGTGTCCCCTGTGTCCCCTGGAGGCCGCAGCGCGTTTTGGGTTTTGGCGCGGACGGGCCCCTCTCGGCTTCCGTAGTCCATTTGCCCCGGAGCCTGCCAGACCCCTGGCCCCAGAGGCGGGCCCTGCTGAGTCCCCGAGCGCCTCCTGAGTTCCTGCCACCACCCTTGGGCCGGGATGAGGTGCCACCTTGTGCGTAGAAGCCCCTGCACACAGGCAAGAAGCCCCCCAGGCCCGCGGGCGCGCCCGACCCTGGAGCCCCCCTGGCTGGCTGCAGCCACAGGGAACGGGGGTTCTGAGTTGGCAGCCCCCATTCCCGAAGCATCCACGGGCAGTTCCCCCGAAGGGCTGACACCGGCTGCGCCCTCAGCAGCCAGACAACCTCCCTCCCTCTGGTCGGGCACTGCAAGCCACACAGCCACTTGTGTCCCCTGTGTCCCTGGAGGCCGCAGCGCGTTTTGGGTTTTGGCGTGGACGGGCCCCTCTCGGCTTCCGTAGTCCATTTGCCCTGGAGCCTGCCAGACCCCTGGCCCCAGAGGCGGGCCCTGCTGAGTCCCCCGAGCGCCTCCTGAGTTCCTGCCACCACCCTTGGGCCGGGATGAGGTGCCACCTTGTGCGTAGAAGCCCTGCACACAGGCAAGAAGCCCCCCAGGCCCGCGGGCGCGCCCGACCCTGGAGCCCCCCTGGCTGGCTGCAGCCACAGGGAACGGGGGGTTCTGAGTTGGCAGCCCCCATTCCCGAAGCATCCACGGGCAGTTCCCCGAAGGGCTGACACCGGCTGCGCCTCAGCAGCCAGACAACCTCCCTCCCTCTGGTCGGGCACTGCAAGCCACACAGCCACTTGTGTCCCCTGTGTCCCTGGAGGCCGCAGCGCGTTTTGGGTTTTGGCGCGGACGGGCCCCTCTCGGCTTCCGTAGTCCATTTGCCCCGGAGCCTGCCAGACCCCTTGCCCCAGGGGCGGGCCCTGCTGAGTCCCTGAGTGCCTCCTGAGTTCCTGCCACCACCCTTGGGCCGGGATGTGGTGCCACCTTGTGCGTAGAAGCCCTGCACACAGGCAAGAAGGCCCCAGGCCCGCGGGCGCGCCCGACCCTGGAGCCCCCTGGCTGGCTGCAGCCACAGGGAACGGGGGTTCTGAGTTGGCAGCCCCCATTCCCGAAGCATCCACGGGCAGTTCCCCGAAGGGCTGACACCGGCTGCGCATCAGCAGCCAGACAACCTCCCTCCCTCTGGTCGGGCACTGCAAGCCACACAGCCACTTGTGTCCCCTGTGTCCCTGGAGGCCGCAGCGCGTTTTGGGTTTTGGCGCGGATGGGCCCCTCTCGGCTTCCGTAGTCCATTTGCCCCGGAGCCTGCCAGACCCCTGGCCCCAGAGGCGGGCCCTGCTGGTTCCCCAAGCGCCTCCTGAGTTCCTGCCACCACCCTTGGGCCGGGATGAGGTGCCACCTTGTGCGTAGAAGCCCTGCACACAGGCAAGAAGCCCCCCAGGCCCGCGGGCGCGCCCGACCCTGGAGCCCCCTGGCTGGCTGCAGCCACAGGGAACTGGGGGTACTGAGTTGGCAACCCCATTCCCGAAGCATCCACGGGCAGTTCCCCGAAGGGCTGACACCGGCTGCGCCTCAGCAGCCAGACAACCTCCCTCCCTCTGGTCGGGCACTGCAAGCCACACAGCCACTTGTGTCCCCTGTGTCCCTGGAGGCCGCAGCGCGTTTTGGGTTTTGGCGTGGACGGGCCCCTCTCGGCTTCCGTAGTCCATTTGCCCTGGAGCCTGCCAGACCCCTGGCCCCAGAGGCGGGCCCTGCTGAGTCCCCGAGCGCCTCCTGAGTTCCTGCCACCACCCTTGGGCCGGGATGAGGTGCCACCTTGTGCGTAGAAGCCCTGCACACAGGCAAGAAGCCCCCCAGGCCCGCGGGCGCGCCCGACCCTGGAGCCCCCTGGCTGGCTGCAGCCACAGGGAACGGGGGTTCTGAGTTGGCAGCCCCCATTCCCAAAGCATCCACGGGCAGTTCCCCGAAGGGCTGACACCGGCTGCGCCTCAGCAGCCAGACAACCTCCCTCCCTCTGGTCGGGCACTGCAAGCCACACAGCCACTTGTGTCCCCTTTGTCCCTGGAGGCCGCAGCGCGTTTTGGGTTTTGGCGCGGACGGGCCCCTCTCGGCTTCCGTAGTCCATTTGCCCCGGAGCCTGCCAGACCCCTGGCCCCAGAGGCGGGCCCTGCTGAGTCCCCGAGCGCCTCCTGAGTTCCTGCCACCACCCTTGGGCCGGGATGAGGTGCCACCTTGTGCGTAGAAGCCCTGCACACAGGCAAGAAGCCCCCCAGGCCCGCGGGCGCGCCCGACCCTGGAGCCCCCTGGCTGGCTGCAGCCACAGGGAACGGGGGTTCTGAGTTGGCAGCCCCCATTCCCGAAGCATCTATGGGCAGTTCCCCGAAGGGCTGACACCGGCTGCGCCTCAGCAGCCAGACAACCTCCCTCCCTCTGGTCAGGCACTGCAAGCCACACAGCCACTTGTGTCCCCTGTGTCCCTGGAGGCCGCAGCGCGTTTTGGGTTTTGGCGCGGACGGGCCCCTCTCGGCTTCCGTAGTCCATTTGCCCCGGAGCCTGCCAGACCCCTGGCCCCAGAGGCGGGCCCTGCTGAGTCCCCGAGCGCCTCCTGAGTTCCTGCCACCACCCTTGGGCCGGGATGAGGTGCCACCTTGTGCGTAGAAGCCCTGCACACAGGCAAGAAGCCCCCCAGGCCCGCGGGCGCGCCCGACCCTGGAGCCCCCTGGCTGGCTGCAGCCACAGGGAACGGGGGTACTGAGTTGGCAGCCCCCATTCCCGAAGCATCCACGGGCAGTTCCCCGAAGGGCTGACACCGGCTGCGCCTCAGCAGCCAGACAACCTCCCTCCCTCTGGTCGGGCACTGCAAGCCACACAGCCACTTGTGTCCCCTGTGTCCCTGGAGGCCGCAGCGCGTTTTGGGTTTTGGCGTGGACGGGCCCCTCTCGGCTTCCGTAGTCCATTTGCCCTGGAGCCTGCCAGACCCCTGGCCCCAGAGGCGGGCCCTGCTGAGTCCCCGAGCGCCTCCTGAGTTCCTGCCACCACCCTTGGGCCGGGATGAGGTGCCACCTTGTGCGTAGAAGCCCTGCACACAGGCAAGAAGCCCCCCAGGCCCGCGGGCGCGCCCGACCCTGGAGCCCCCTGGCTGGCTGCAGCCACAGGGAACGGGGGTTCTGAGTTGGCAGCCCCCATTCCCGAAGCATCCATGGGCAGTTCCCCGAAGGGCTGACACCGGCTGCGCCTCAGCAGCCAGACAACCTCCCTCCCTCTGGTCGGGCACTGCAAGCCACACAGCCACTTGTGTCCCCTGTGTCCCTGGAGGCCGCAGCGCGTTTTGGGTTTTGGCGCGGACGGGCCCCTCTCGGCTTCCGTAGTCCATTTGCCCCCGGAGCCTGCCAGACCCCTGGCCCCAGGGGCGGGCCCTGCTGAGTTCCCGAGCGCCTCCTGAGTTCCTGCCACCACCCTTGGGCCGGGATGAGGTGCCACCTTGTGCGTAGAAGCCCTGCACACAGGCAAGAAGCCCCCCAGGCCCGCAGGCGCGCCCGACCCTGGAGCCCCCTGGCTGGCTGCAGCCACAGGGAACGGGGGTTCTGAGTTGGCAGCCCCCATTCCCGAAGCATCTATGGGCAGTTCCCCGAAGGGCTGACACCGGCTGCGCCTCAGCAGCCAGACAACCTCCCTCCCTCTGGTCAGGCACTGCAAGCCACACAGCCACTTGTGTCCCCTGTGTCCCTGGAGGCCGCAGCGCGTTTTGGGTTTTGGCGCGGACGGGCCCCTCTCGGCTTCCGTAGTCCATTTGCCCCGGAGCCTGCCAGACCCCTGGCCCCAGAGGCGGGCCCTGCTGAGTCCCCGAGCGCCTCCTGAGTTCCTGCCACCACCCTTGGGCCGGGATGAGGTGCCACCTTGTGCGTAGAAGCCCTGCACACAGGCAAGAAGCCCCCCAGGCCCGCGGGCGCGCCCGACCCTGGAGACCCCTGGCTGGCTGCAGCCACAGGGAACGGGGGTACTGAGTTGGCAGCCCCCATTCCCGAAGCATCCACGGGCAGTTCCCCGAAGGGCTGACACCGGCTGCGCCTCAGCAGCCAGACAACCTCCCTCCCTCTGGTCGGGCACTGCAAGCCACACAGCCACTTGTGTCCCCTGTGTCCCTGGAGGCCGCAGCGCGTTTTGGGTTTTGGCGCGGACGGGCCCCTCTCGGCTTCCATAGTCCATTTGCCCCCGGAGCTTGCCAGACCCCTGACCCCAGAGGCGGGCCCTGCTGAGTCCCCGAGTGCCTCCTGAGTTCCTGCCACCACCCTTGGGCCGGGATGAGGTGCCACCTTGTGCGTAGAAGCCCTGCACACAGGCAAGAAGCCCCCCAGGCCCGCGGGCGCGCCCGACCCTGGAGCCCCCTGGCTGGCTGCAGCCACAGGGAACGGGGGTTCTGAGTTGGCAGCCCCCATTCCCGAAGCATCCACGGGCAGTTCCCCGAAGGGCTGACACCGGCTGCGCCTCAGCAGCCAGACAACCTCCCTCCCTCTGGTCGGGCACTGCAAGCCACACAGCCACTTGTGTCCCCTTTGTCCCTGGAGGCCGCAGCGCGTTTTGGGTTTTGGCGCGGACGGGCCCCTCTCGGCTTCCATAGTCCATTTGCCCCGGAGCCTGCCAGACCCCTGGCCCCAGAGGCGGGCCCTGCTGAGTCCCCGAGCGCCTCCTGAGTTCCTGCCACCACCCTTGGGCCGGGATGAGGTGCCACCTTGTGCGTAGAAGCCCTGCACACAGGCAAGAAGCCCCCCAGGCCCGCGGGCGCGCCCGACCCTGGAGCCCCCTGGCTGGCTGCAGCCACAGGGAACGGGGGTTCTGAGTTGGCAGCCCCCATTCCCGAAGCATCCACGGGCAGTTCCCCGAAGGGCTGACACCGGCTGCGCATCAGCAGCCAGACAACCTCCCTCCCTCTGGTCGGGCACTGCAAGCCACACAGCCACTTGTGTCCCCTGTGTCCCTGGAGGCCGCAGCGCGTTTTGGGTTTTGGCGCGGACGGGCCCCTCTCGGCTTCCGTAGTCCATTTGCCCCCGGAGCCTACCAGACCCCTGGCCCCAGGGGCGGGCCCTGCTGAGTCCCCGAGCGCCTCCTGGGTTCCTGCCACCACCCTTGGGCCGTGATGAGGTGCCACCTTGTGCGTAGAAGCCCTGCACACAGGCAAGAAGCCCCCCAGGCCCGCGGGCGCGCCCGACCCTGGAGCCCCCTGGCTGGCTGCAGCCACAGGGAACGGGGGTTCTGAGTTGGCAGCCCCCATTCCCGAAGCATCCACGGGCAGTTCCCCGAAGGGCTGACACCGGCTGTGCCTCTGCAGCCAGACAACCTCCCTCCCTCTGGTCGGGCACTGCAAGCCACACAGCCACTTGTGTCCCCTGTGTCCCTGGAGGCCGCAGCGCGTTTTGGGTTTTGGCGCGGACGGGCCCCTCTCGGCTTCCGTAGTCCATTTGCCCCCGGAGCCTGCCAAACCCCTGGCCCCAGGGGCGGGCCCTGCTGAGTTCCCGAGCGCCTCCTGAGTTCCTGCCACCACCCTTGGGCCGGGATGAGGTGCCACCTTGTGCGTAGAAGCCCTGCACACAGGCAAGAAGCCCCCCAGGCCCGCGGGCGCGCCCCACCCTGGAGCCCCCTGGCTGGCTGCAGCCACAGGGAACGGGGGTTCTGAGTTGGCAGCCCCCATTCCCGAAGCATCCATGGGCAGTACCCCGAAGGGCTGACACCGGCTGCGCCTCAGCAGCCAGACAACCTCCCTCCCTCTGGTCAGGCACTGCAAGCCACACAGCCACTTGTGTCCCCTTTGTCCCTGGAGGCCGCAGCGCGTTTTGGGTTTTGGCGCGGACGGGCCCCTCTCGGCTTCCGTAGTCCATTTGCCCCGGAGCCTGCCAGACCCCTGGCCCCAGAGGCGGGCCCTGCTGAGTCCCCGAGCGCCTCCTGAGTTCCTGCCACCACCCTTGGGCCGGGATGAGGTGCCACCTTGTGCGTAGAAGCCCTGCACACAGGCAAGAAGCCCACCAGGCCCGCGGGCGCGCCCGACCCTGGAGCCCCCTGGCTGGCTGCAGCCACAGGGAACGGGGGTACTGAGTTGGCAGCCCCCATTCCCGAAGCATCCACGGGCAGTTCCCCGAAGGGCTGACACCGGCAGCCAGACAACCTCCCTCCCTCTGGTCGGGCACTGCAAGCCACACAGCCACTTGTGTCCCCTGTGTCCCTGGAGGCCGCAGCGCGTTTTGGGTTTTGGCGCGGACGGGCCCCTCTCGGCTTCCGTAGTCCATTTGCCCCGGAGCCTGCCAGACCCCTTGCCCCAGGAGCGGGCCCTGCTGAGTCCCTGAGTGCCTCCTGAGTTCCTGCCACCACCCTTGGGCCGGGATGTGGTGCCACCTTGTGCGTAGAAGCCCTGCACACAGGCAAGAAGCCCCCCAGGCCCGCGGGCGCGCCCGACCCTGGAGCCCCCTGGCTGGCTGCAGCCACAGGGAACGGGGGTTCTGAGTTGGCAGCCCCCATTCCCGAAGCATCCACGGGCAGTTCCCCGAAGGGCTGACACCGGCTGCGCATCAGCAGCCAGACAACCTCCCTCCCTCTGGTCGGGCACTGCAAGCCACACAGCCACTTGTGTCCCCTGTGTCCCTGGAGGCCGCAGCGCGTTTTGGGTTTTGGCGCGGACGGGCCCCTCTCGGCTTCCGTAGTCCATTTGCCCCGGAGCCTGCCAGACCCCTGGCCCCAGAGGCGGGCCCTGCTGGTTCCCCAAGCGCCTCCTGAGTTCCTGCCACCACCCTTGGGCCGGGATGAGGTGCCACCTTGTGCGTAGAAGCCCTGCACACAGGCAAGAAGCCCCCCAGGCCCGCGGGCGCGCCCGGCCCTGGAGCCCCCTGGCGGGCTGCAGCCACAGGGAACTGGGGTACTGAGTTGGCAACCCCATTCCCGAAGCATCCACGGGCAGTTCCCCGAAGGGCTGACACCGGCTGCGCCTCAGCAGCCAGACAACCTCCCTCCCTCTGGTCGGGCACTGCAAGCCACACAGCCACTTGTGTCCCCTGTGTCCCTGGAGGCCGCAGCGCGTTTTGGGTTTTGGCGTGGACGGGCCCCTCTCGGCTTCCGTAGTCCATTTGCCCTGGAGCCTGCCAGACCCCTGGCCCCAGAGGCGGGCCCTGCTGAGTCCCTGAGTGCCTCCTGAGTTCCTGCCACCACCCTTGGGCCGGGATGAGGTGCCACCTTGTGCGTAGAAGCCCTGCACACAGGCAAGAAGCCCCCCAGGCCCGCGGGCGCGCCCGACCCTGGAGCCCCCTGGCTGGCTGCAGCCACAGGGAACGGGGGTTCTGAGTTGGCAGCCCCCATTCCCAAAGCATCCACGGGCAGTTCCCCGAAGGGCTGACACCGGCTGCGCCTCAGCAGCCAGACAACCTCCCTCCCTCTGGTCGGGCACTGCAAGCCACACAGCCACTTGTGTCCCCTTTGTCCCTGGAGGCCGCAGCGCGTTTTGGGTTTTGGCGCGGACGGGCCCCTCTCGGCTTCGTAGCCCATTTGCCCCGGAGCCTGCCAGACCCCTGGCCCCAGAGGCGGGCCCTGCTGAGTCCCCGAGCGCCTCCTGAGTTCCTGCCACCACCCTTGGGCCGGGATGAGGTGCCACCTTGTGCGTAGAAGCCCTGCACACAGGCAAGAAGCCCCCAGGCCCGCGGGCGCGCCCGACCCTGGAGCCCCCTGGCTGGCTGCAGCCACAGGGAACGGGGGTTCTGAGTTGGCAGCCCCCATTCCCGAAGCATCCACGGGCAGTTCCCCGAAGGGCTGACACCGGCTGCGCCTCAGCAGCCAGACAACCTCCCTCCCTCTGGTCGGGCACTGCAAGCCACACAGCCACTTGTGTCCCCTGTGTCCCTGGAGGCCGCAGCGCGTTTTGGGTTTTGGCGCGGACGGGCCCCTCTCGGCTTCCGTAGTCCATTTGCCCCCGGAGCCTGCCAGACCCCTGGCCCCAGGGGCGGGCCCTGCTGAGTTCCCGAGCGCCTCCTGAGTTCCTGCCACCACCCTTGGGCCGGGATGAGGTGCCACCTTGTGCGTAGAAGCCCTGCACACAGGCAAGAAGCCCCCCAGGCCCGCGGGCGCGCCCGACCCTGGAGCCCCCTGGCTGGCTGCAGCCACAGGGAACGGGGGTTCTGAGTTGGCAGCCCCCATTCCCGAAGCATCTATGGGCAGTTCCCCGAAGGGCTGACACCGGCTGCGCCTCAGCAGCCAGACAACCTCCCTCCCTCTGGTCAGGCACTGCAAGCCACACAGCCACTTGTGTCCCCTGTGTCCCTGGAGGCCGCAGCGCGTTTTGGGTTTTGGCGCGGACGGGCCCCTCTCGGCTTCCGTAGTCCATTTGCCCCGGAGCCTGCCAGACCCCTGGCCCCAGAGGCGGGCCCTGCTGAGTCCCCGAGCGCCTCCTGAGTTCCTGCCACCACCCTTGGGCCGGGATGAGGTGCCACCTTGTGCGTAGAAGCCCTGCACACAGGCAAGAAGCCCCCCAGGCCCGCGGGCGCGCCCGACCCTGGAGCCCCCTGGCCGGCTGCAGCCACAGGGAACGGGGGTACTGAGTTGGCAGCCCCCATTCCCGAAGCATCCACGGGCAGTTCCCCGAAGGGCTGACACCGGCTGCGCCTCAGCAGCCAGACAACCTCCCTCCCTCTGGTCGGGCACTGCAAGCCACACAGCCACTTGTGTCCCCTGTGTCCCTGGAGGCCGCAGCGCGTTTTGGGTTTTGGCGTGGACGGGCCCCTCTCGGCTTCCGTAGTCCATTTGCCCTGGAGCCTGCCAGACCCCTGGCCCCAGAGGCGGGCCCTGCTGAGTCCCCGAGCGCCTCCTGAGTTCCTGCCACCACCCTTGGGCCGGGATGAGGTGCCACCTTGTGCGTAGAAGCCCTGCACACAGGCAAGAAGCCCCCCAGGCCCGCGGGCGCGCCCGACCCTGGAGCCCCCTGGCTGGCTGCAGCCACAGGGAACGGGGGTTCTGAGTTGGCAGCCCCCATTCCCGAAGCATCCATGGGCAGTTCCCCGAAGGGCTGACACCGGCTGCGCCTCAGCAGCCAGACAACCTCCCTCCCTCTGGTCGGGCACTGCAAGCCACACAGCCACTTGTGTCCCCTGTGCCCTGGAGGCCGCAGCGCGTTTTGGGTTTTGGCGCGGACGGGCCCCTCTCGGCTTCCGTAGTCCATTTGCCCCGGAGCCTGCCAGACCCCTGGCCCCAGAGGCGGGCCCTGCTGGTTCCCCAAGCGCCTCCTGAGTTCCTGCCACCACCCTTGGGCCGGGATGAGGTGCCACCTTGTGCGTAGAAGCCCTGCACACAGGCAAGAAGCCCCCCAGGCCCGCGGGCGCGCCCGACCCTGGAGCCCCCTGGCTGGCTGCAGCCACAGGGAACTGGGGTACTGAGTTGGCAACCCCATTCCCGAAGCATCCACGGGCAGTTCCCCGAAGGGCTGACACCGGCTGCGCCTCAGCAGCCAGACAACCTCCCTCCCTCTGGTCGGGCACTGCAAGCCACACAGCCACTTGTGTCCCCTGTGTCCCTGGAGGCCGCAGCGCGTTTTGGGTTTTGGCGTGGACGGGCCCCTCTCGGCTTCCGTAGTCCATTTGCCCTGGAGCCTGCCAGACCCCTGGCCCCAGAGGCGGGCCCTGCTGAGTCCCCGAGCGCCTCCTGAGTTCCTGCCACCACCCTTGGGCCGGGATGAGGTGCCACCTTGTGCGTAGAAGCCCTGCACACAGGCAAGAAGCCCCCCAGGCCCGCGGGCGCGCCCGACCCTGGAGCCCCCTGGCTGGCTGCAGCCACAGGGAACGGGGGTTCTGAGTTGGCAGCCCCCATTCCCGAAGCATCCACGGGCAGTTCCCCGAAGGGCTGACACCGGCTGCGCCTCAGCAGCCAGACAACCTCCCTCCCTCTGGTCAGGCACTGCAAGCCACACAGCCACTTGTGTCCCCTGTGTCCCTGGAGGCCGCAGCGCGTTTTGGGTTTTGGCGCGGACGGGCCCCTCTCGGCTTCCGTAGTCCATTTGCCCCCGGAGCCTGCCAGACCCCTGGCCCCAGGGGCGGGCCCTGCTGAGTTCCCGAGCGCCTCCTGAGTTCCTGCCACCACCCTTGGGCCGGGATGAGGTGCCACCTTGTGCGTAGAAGCCCTGCACACAGGCAAGAAGCCCCCCAGGCCCGCGGGCGCGCCCGACCCTGGAGCCCCCTGGCTGGCTGCAGCCACAGGGAACGGGGGTTCTGAGTTGGCAGCCCCCATTCCCGAAGCATCTATGGGCAGTTCCCCGAAGGGCTGACACCGGCTGCGCCTCAGCAGCCAGACAACCTCCCTCCCTCTGGTCAGGCACTGCAAGCCACACAGCCACTTGTGTCCCCTGTGTCCCTGGAGGCCGCAGCGCGTTTTGGGTTTTGGCGCGGACGGGCCCTCTCGGCTTCCGTAGTCCATTTGCCCCGGAGCCTGCCAGACCCCTGGCCCAGAGGCGGGCCCTGCTGAGTCCCCGAGCGCCTCCTGAGTTCCTGCCACCACCCTTGGGCCGGGATGAGGTGCCACCTTGTGCGTAGAAGCCCTGCACACAGGCAAGAAGCCCCCCAGGCCCGCGGGCGCGCCCGACCCTGGAGCCCCCTGGCCGGCTGCAGCCACAGGGAACGGGGGTACTGAGTTGGCAGCCCCCATTCCCGAAGCATCCACGGGCAGTTCCCCGAAGGGCTGACACCGGCTGCGCCTCAGCAGCCAGACAACCTCCCTCCCTCTGGTCGGGCACTGCAAGCCACACAGCCACTTGTGTCCCCTGTGTCCCTGGAGGCCGCAGCGCGTTTTGGGTTTTGGCGTGGACGGGCCCCTCTCGGCTTCCGTAGTCCATTTGCCCTGGAGCCTGCCAGACCCCTGGCCCCAGAGGCGGGCCCTGCTGAGTCCCCGAGCGCCTCCTGAGTTCCTGCCACCACCCTTGGGCCGGGATGAGGTGCCACCTTGTGCGTAGAAGCCCTGCACACAGGCAAGAAGCCCCCCAGGCCCGCGGGCGCGCCCGACCCTGGAGCCCCCTGGCTGGCTGCAGCCACAGGGAACGGGGGTTCTGAGTTGGCAGCCCCCATTCCCGAAGCATCCATGGGCAGTTCCCCGAAGGGCTGACACCGGCTGCGCCTCAGCAGCCAGACAACCTCCCTCCCTCTGGTCGGGCACTGCAAGCCACACAGCCACTTGTGTCCCCTTTGTCCCTGGAGGCCGCAGCGCGTTTTGGGTTTTGGCGCGGACGGGCCCCTCTCGGCTTCCGTAGTCCATTTGCCCCGGAGCCTGCCAGACCCCTGGCCCCAGAGGCGGGCCCTGCTGAGTCCCCGAGCGCCTCCTGAGTTCCTGCCACCACCCTTGGGCCGGGATGAGGTGCCACCTTGTGCGTAGAAGCCCTGCACACAGGCAAGAAGCCCCCCAGGCCCGCGGGCGCGCCCGACTCTGGAGCCCCCTGGCTGGCTGCAGCCACAGGGAACGGGGGTTCTGAGTTGGCAGCCCCCATTCCCGAAGCATCCACGGGCAGTTCCCCGAAGGGCTGACACCGGCTGCGCATCAGCAGCCAGACAACCTCCCTCCCTCTGGTCGGGCACTGCAAGCCACACAGCCACTTGTGTCCCCTGTGTCCCTGGAGGCCGCAGCGCGTTTTGGGTTTTGGCGCGGACGGGCCCCTCTCGGCTTCCGTAGTCCATTTGCCCCGGAGCCTGCCAGACCCCTTGCCCCAGGGGCGGGCCCTGCTGAGTCCCTGAGTGCCTCCTGAGTTCCTGCCACCACCCTTGGGCCGGGATGTGGTGCCACCTTGTGCGTAGAAGCCCTGCACACAGGCAAGAAGCCCCCCAGGCCCGCGGGCGCGCCCGACCCTGGAGCCCCCTGGCTGGCTGCAGCCACAGGGAACGGGGGTTCTGAGTTGGCAGCCCCCATTCCCGAAGCATCCACGGGCAGTTCCCCGAAGGGCTGACACCGGCTGCGCATCAGCAGCCAGACAACCTCCCTCCCTCTGGTCGGGCACTGCAAGCCACACAGCCACTTGTGTCCCCTGTGTCCCTGGAGGCCGCAGCGCGTTTTGGGTTTTGGCGCGGACGGGCCCCTCTCGGCTTCCGTAGTCCATTTGCCCCGGAGCCTGCCAGACCCCTGGCCCCAGAGGCGGGCCCTGCTGGTTCCCCAAGCGCCTCCTGAGTTCCTGCCACCACCCTTGGGCCGGGATGAGGTGCCACCTTGTGCGTAGAAGCCCTGCACACAGGCAAGAAGCCCCCCAGGCCCGCGGGCGCGCCCGACCCTGGAGCCCCCTGGCTGGCTGCAGCCACAGGGAACTGGGGTACTGAGTTGGCAACCCCATTCCCGAAGCATCCACGGGCAGTTCCCCGAAGGGCTGACACCGGCTGCGCCTCAGCAGCCAGACAACCTCCCTCCCTCTGGTCGGGCACTGCAAGCCACACAGCCACTTGTGTCCCCTGTGTCCCTGGAGGCCGCAGCGCGTTTTGGGTTTTGGCGTGGACGGGCCCCTCTCGGCTTCCGTAGTCCATTTGCCCTGGAGCCTGCCAGACCCCTGGCCCCAGAGGCGGGCCCTGCTGAGTCCCTGAGTGCCTCCTGAGTTCCTGCCACCACCCTTGGGCCGGGATGAGGTGCCACCTTGTGCGTAGAAGCCCTGCACACAGGCAAGAAGCCCCCCAGGCCCGCGGGCGCGCCCGACCCTGGAGCCCCCTGGCTGGCTGCAGCCACAGGGAACGGGGGTTCTGAGTTGGCAGCCCCCATTCCCAAAGCATCCACGGGCAGTTCCCCGAAGGGCTGACACCGGCTGCGCCTCAGCAGCCAGACAACCTCCCTCCCTCTGGTCGGGCACTGCAAGCCACACAGCCACTTGTGTCCCCTTTGTCCCTGGAGGCCGCAGCGCGTTTTGGGTTTTGGCGCGGACGGGCCCCTCTCGGCTTCGTAGTCCATTTGCCCCGGAGCCTGCCAGACCCCTGGCCCCAGAGGCGGGCCCTGCTGAGTCCCCGAGCGCCTCCTGAGTTCCTGCCACCACCCTTGGGCCGGATGAGGTGCCACCTTGTGCGTAGAAGCCCTGCACACAGGCAAGAAGCCCCCCAGGCCCGCGGGCGCGCCCGACCCTGGAGCCCCCTGGCTGGCTGCAGCCACAGGGAACGGGGGTTCTGAGTTGGCAGCCCCCATTCCCGAAGCATCCACGGGCAGTTCCCCGAAGGGCTGACACCGGCTGCGCCTCAGCAGCCAGACAACCTCCCTCCCTCTGGTCAGGCACTGCAAGCCACACAGCCACTTGTGTCCCCTGTGTCCCTGGAGGCCGCAGCGCGTTTTGGGTTTTGGCGCGGACGGGCCCCTCTCGGCTTCCGTAGTCCATTTGCCCCCGGAGCCTGCCAGACCCCTGGCCCCAGGGGCGGGCCCTGCTGAGTTCCCGAGCGCCTCCTGAGTTCCTGCCACCACCCTTGGGCCGGGATGAGGTGCCACCTTGTGCGTAGAAGCCCTGCACACAGGCAAGAAGCCCCCCAGGCCCGCGGGCGCGCCCGACCCTGGAGCCCCCTGGCTGGCTGCAGCCACAGGGAACGGGGGTTCTGAGTTGGCAGCCCCCATTCCCGAAGCATCTATGGGCAGTTCCCCGAAGGGCTGACACCGGCTGCGCCTCAGCAGCCAGACAACCTCCCTCCCTCTGGTCAGGCACTGCAAGCCACACAGCCACTTGTGTCCCCTGTGTCCCTGGAGGCCGCAGCGCGTTTTGGGTTTTGGCGCGGACGGGCCCCTCTCGGCTTCCGTAGTCCATTTGCCCCGGAGCCTGCCAGACCCCTGGCCCCAGAGGCGGGCCCTGCTGAGTCCCCGAGCGCCTCCTGAGTTCCTGCCACCACCCTTGGGCCGGGATGAGGTGCCACCTTGTGCGTAGAAGCCCTGCACACAGGCAAGAAGCCCCCCAGGCCCGCGGGCGCGCCCGACCCTGGAGCCCCCTGGCCGGCTGCAGCCACAGGGAACGGGGGTACTGAGTTGGCAGCCCCCATTCCCGAAGCATCCACGGGCAGTTCCCCGAAGGGCTGACACCGGCTGCGCCTCAGCAGCCAGACAACCTCCCTCCCTCTGGTCGGGCACTGCAAGCCACACAGCCACTTGTGTCCCCTGTGTCCCTGGAGGCCGCAGCGCGTTTTGGGTTTTGGCGTGGACGGGCCCCTCTCGGCTTCCGTAGTCCATTTGCCCTGGAGCCTGCCAGACCCCTGGCCCCAGAGGCGGGCCCTGCTGAGTCCCCGAGCGCCTCCTGAGTTCCTGCCACCACCCTTGGGCCGGGATGAGGTGCCACCTTGTGCGTAGAAGCCCTGCACACAGGCAAGAAGCCCCCCAGGCCCGCGGGCGCGCCCGACCCTGGAGCCCCCTGGCTGGCTGCAGCCACAGGGAACGGGGGTTCTGAGTTGGCAGCCCCCATTCCCGAAGCATCCATGGGCAGTTCCCCGAAGGGCTGACACCGGCTGCGCCTCAGCAGCCAGACAACCTCCCTCCCTCTGGTCGGGCACTGCAAGCCACACAGCCACTTGTGTCCCCTTTGTCCCTGGAGGCCGCAGCGCGTTTTGGGTTTTGGCGCGGACGGGCCCCTCTCGGCTTCCGTAGTCCATTTGCCCCGGAGCCTGCCAGACCCCTGGCCCCAGAGGCGGGCCCTGCTGAGTCCCCGAGCGCCTCCTGAGTTCCTGCCACCACCCTTGGGCCGGGATGAGGTGCCACCTTGTGCGTAGAAGCCCTGCACACAGGCAAGAAGCCCCCAGGCCCGCGGGCGCGCCCGACTCTGGAGCCCCCTGGCTGGCTGCAGCCACAGGGAACGGGGGTTCTGAGTTGGCAGCCCCCATTCCCGAAGCATCCACGGGCAGTTCCCCGAAGGGCTGACACCGGCTGCGCATCAGCAGCCAGACAACCTCCCTCCCTCTGGTCGGGCACTGCAAGCCACACAGCCACTTGTGTCCCCTGTGTCCCTGGAGGCCGCAGCGCGTTTTGGGTTTTGGCG